>NC_030858.1:24339676-24344097 GCF_000208745.1 Theobroma cacao
GGATGATGGGGCTTCCTTGAAACCTACCATCACATTAACATCACCATTATGTTAATTCACATACTATAAACCCTAAAAGCTATCTCTTAACTAGCTTTCAATTGTCACTTTAAATGGCTATCTATGTTCACTATCTTAATCACTATAAAATGAATGAACATACTCAACAATAAAACAGCTCATAATCCCAATTACTAGCCATTATTCATAGCTAAAAATCAAGCTTAGTTCATCACTCACCCTAGGGTTTCTTTGTAGTTGAATTCTCTTCCAATAGCTTCCAAACAAATAGTGTAATTCTCTCTTTCTCTCTCTAGAATGCCCAATTAGTGAGAGAAAGTATTGAAATAAGATTTATCAAGGGTTTTGAAGTGAGAGAGTGAAAGAATACAAGGTTCTAGTCAAAAGGGCTCAAAGGTATGAAAACTAAAGCTAGAGAGAGAAAATTATGCAAGCTCCATATCAAGCTTCCATGGAGGTTGGAAGCAACGTGAGATGGAAGAAGAAGAAGAAGACAAGCTGCTGGAAGGAGAAGATATTTATAGCCCAAGCTTATCCACTCCCTTGGAAATTATGAAAATGCCCCTTCACAAATTAGCTTATTCTCCTCCAATCTTTTATGCAATCTTTTTGCTCTTTTAACCATGGGACAAGGTCCATAATGGTCTAGAAATGCTCGAGTTCATGAAAACTTAAAAATTCTAACCCTGAGGTGAAAAATGACCATTTTGCCTCTGTTGTGAAAATCATAAAAATTTTTGTTTCCTTGTCATTTTATCCATATTTTCATCATTCATTTATGCCTTAGGCCTACTTAGGCCATAATATTGTTTAAAATCTTACTTTTATGGGTTTGGTAAGGAAATTTTGAAATTACCCCTGATCAAGGATATTGCGTATACTTCTCTTTAAGAGTTTATAAAGCTCAAGGTCTTATAGTGCCTTACCAAGTGATACACAAGTCAATCCCAAAGGTAAGGAACATTGTAATGCAATTACCTTTAGGAGTGGCAAAGAAGTTGAAGGGGTGAGTGGAAAATCAATTGAATCTTCAAAGGAGCATATAAATGATGACAAGGCAATTGTTGAGAAAGAAGTTGAAATGGAAAAGACAGATAATGTTGGTCTCGTTGATATGTGCTAGAGGGGGGGTAAATAACACAATGTGGCTCTAGACAAGGTGTGGAACTAATTTTTAGAATAAAGAAAATAAAAATAGAGTAGACAATGGACAACAATTTAAAGTGGTTCTGTCCAAGACCTACATCCACTACCTTGATTATCCAACCAAGGATTTTCCAAACCAAATCACTAAAACAGTGGAATTCACAAGCTTCCACCAAGCTTTTACAATGGCTTTTTGCAGGCTCGTCACAACCTTTACACTAGTTTTTCCCGGGCTAAACTAAAACCCAAAGTGGTTTTTCAAGGCTCAACGATAACCTATAACATTCAAGCTTTCTCAAGCTTGAACAACCCCTTAGAGTGACTCCCTCACTCTAAGTATACAATTTAGAAGTGGTAAAAGAAAGTACCTATGATCATTGGATGATTTGATTAGTACAGGATTGAGTGCTAATCACAGATGTGAAGAGTAGGTGTTAAAGTGCAGATAAATGCAGTGAAGCTTTTCTGGTTTTTCAACTTTCTATAGCTCAAATCTCATTCAAGGCTTCAAAAAAACTTGTTTTTCATTATTGGAAGACCGTTTTATACTTGGAGATGCAACTCTGATGGTAGTTTGGCAATTTATATCCGTTGGAAATAGTTGAGGATGAGTTCTAGCCGTTAATTTATCTTGTAGTGCTTTGGTTGAAATTACAGACAGAAAGCTCTTAGTCGACTAACTTGGTTGACTAAGTTGATTTTGTTTCTAGTTTGTAGATTCTGGCAGAGGGCACTTAGTCGACTGACTTGGTTGACAAAGTTAGTTTTGTTTCTCAAACTCTTCAACCCGCCATTTCTCCAATTTAAAATTTAGTCAACCAATGTTCTTCTTTGTTTCACCAATAAGCTTCCTCCTTGTTATTCAGTTACATCTAGTTGATTTTATCCCTCTTTTTCTTTCAAAAATACTCTTTGAAGATTTAAGAAATTAATTTCATATATTAATTTCCTACACACTCAAATAAAGGAATTATATACAAATAAATGGGAATGTTTTATTATCATCAAAAACTAATGGAGCCAACAATCTCCCCCTTTTTGATGATGACAAAACACTCCTTGATTAACAGCATAATGTCATTTTAAATTATTTTTAGTTTTCTGCAAGAATTGAGGATTGCTCCCCCTTAGTGTGTGCATATTTTACTTATTTTGTTTCAGCCAATTTTATTCTTGTCACATAGAAAATGAAATTGAACATTTAGAGTATACATATGTGCATCAATGTAGAGTGATTTGCAGCAAGTAAGTATTAACAGATTTGTCATTAAATTTTTAGTAGTAAGTGTTGTCAAATTTTCATCAAAGTTCCAGCAGCTGTCAATCAGCTTATTGATTTCAGATTTTGTATACATTATTCATGTTTCAATTGATATGCTATATGCTTCATCTATAACTTATTCTAATCAAACATTATATTAACATCATCTATCAGCATGTAAATCCATATCAGCATATTAGCAACAGATTTTGTTTATGACAGTCAACATATCAAAACATCAGCAGACTTTAGTTTACAGCAGTTAAATATCATAAACATATCAACATTCATGTTTCACATACATCCACATAAATAACAAAATTAGAGTTGAGTGTTTAAGTGCCACCAAGGCACAAATAATAGTTGATTAAAAAGTATTCTGAAAATGCCCCTAGACTAGTTTTGCTTCCTATCTCTTATTTCTCTAATTTCATGCACCCCTAGTTCTGCTTTTTTTCCTTTCCTAGGTTCTTGGTTCCTCTACCCTAACATTTTTTATTTTTTAAACATTATTCTCTAGTTCTTGCTCCCCTGGTACCATATTACTCCCTCTTTTTGTCAGCATCAAAGGAGGGGGATTTTACTCATCGAATGAAGCAGAGGTGAGGATTCAGTTCTGTAGAAAGGGTAAAAGGAAACGGAGAGGGTTCTAGGAGAGGAGATGACTTTTTAGAAAAGAACTCTGGAGAAGATTTGTCTGAAACATGAACTGGATTGTGAAGAGAATAGGTTAAAACTGGTTTGGACTTTTCTACCAATCTAGAAGACTTTCTTCTTTTGAGAAAATCTGTCTTGGTTGCCATAGTCTTCCTTCCGTTGGTTGGTTGTGTTGCCTTAGTTGGTGGTGCTGTGGTGGCTTCTAGTTTCCCTGTTTTTACCTTTAGTTTGGGAATTGAAATAGGTTTCTTTCTTTTTCTTACATTTGCACCATCCTTCTGAGTTGCTATCTTGACAGTGTCTTTTTCAGCTTGTTCCTCTCTGACCATTTGATGAAAAATGTCCATAATAGAAACTTCCTCTAAATTTGAAGAAAAGGCCTGATGTTTCTCAATTTCTACACCAGCTACTTTAGTCCCTTGTTCTGAGTCATATTTGCTTTGAGGTTCAAGGGAGGGTGATTTGGCTAGCTGTTCAACTCCTTGTGGGGAGTCCTCAGTTTACAGAATAGGACTGGCAGACTTATAGGTAGAACCTTCAGCTTGAGTGCCAGAACTTGCAGACTCCTCTACTAACTCTACTGAACCTTCAGCACCTTGCTACGTGGTGCAATGCTGGATGTGGCAGAATTGCCTGCAACCACAGGTTCAGACGCCATGTTTTCCTTATTCTTCAGCTTGTTTTCCAATTCAGTGATTTTATCTTTCATTTTCTGTAGCATTTCATGTCCTGTCATGTGCCATGAACAGCCACTATCCAAGTACCAAGGCTGTTTCTTCTTGAGTTGAGCTCTTGAACATGTCTCTTTTAAGTCCAGCTCAACCTACAAAACATAATTTCAGTTTTTCTTTATAGGTACCCATACTTTGATGGGTCCTTAAGTGTTAGTTGCAGCAAAAGATCCCTTAGGAACCCAAAGTTTCTTAACTTTCTGCACTTTTCTTTTCTTAAAATAGTCATATGACAAATTGTCACGACCCGAAACCTCCCTCAGGCCCATGACAATTGCAGCGACGTCTCGATTGACACTCATTATCCGGAATGCCAACCGGAACCCCGCAAGGCTTACATATCAGTTTCTTTCCTTTCCTGTGAGCAATCATTGTTAAATATCAAGTTTTTAGAGAATATATACTATTTTAGATCAAAAACAATCAAAATAAAATTTTCGCCACACAGGGGTATTTTGGTCATTTTTTTCTCAAAAATTTCGAAACTGGCTAAAACGTAATATACAAGTACAAAACACATAATTCATATTCAAAATGAGTTTAAAAGTCTAAAATCTTCATTTAAAACGAAATTACGGTTATTTGAATATAATAAGAAAATAAAA
>NC_030858.1:24351210-24363236 GCF_000208745.1 Theobroma cacao
TTATTTTCTCCCACAATCATTAATGGCCGAATTTATCATGTGTTGAGTGAGGATAAATTTGATTTTCATTTTAGGAGAATTGGTTAAGAAATGATGAATTATGAGCCTAGAAAAATAATGGAAATTTTTAAAGCAAAAATACGATTTTTACCCACTAGGGGTATTTTCGTAATTTACTATCGAGACTGATAAATTGAATCTCATTCACAGTCATGGAGGTAATTTAGTTATAATTGGAGTGTAGAAAGTGAGAAGAATTGATTTGGAGTTAAATTGGAGATAATAGGTCGAATTAGGTCAACACCGCATTTAAGCGGTAGTTGGATAAGTTGTATATCATATCATGCATATATACCGAGCCTGAATTGATTTTATAATGGTCAAGCATTGATGTGATGAATTATGTATTGTACATTGTGGATAGCTGGTGAGCAAAGTACACTGGTAAAAGTACAGAGATTGTGCTTGGAGACTAGGATTAGGAGTACATCGACTCCTAGAATAGTGAGTGAACTTATTATTGTCTTAATTATCTAGAGTAGTTTTATACAATTGTGTGATTTTATGGAAAATGGGTTTAAATGGTAAATTGCTATGTTTTAAGAGAAATTACGATTTTATAAAATGATTTTATAAATTTTCTGAAAAAATAGAATACTGGTTTTGAAAATAGAGTAATTGGAGATTGCCTGCTTGTGTTGCAAATTTATGGTTTTGAATTGAATGGCTTATGACAATAAATGAGCATGAATGGCTAAACTAATTTTAGTGTTAGAATTATTTATACTGTGTATTCAGCCTTGAAAGGCTAGGTTGCGATAAATTGCCATGTCATGCTAGAATGAATTTTATTGATTGGTGGATTATATATTAATTATTTACTGCAGAGGGGGTTCCATGGACCAGCCTATTAGAGGGGCACGATAAACTCCATTATATTATTACCTCGAACGGAGAGGCGCGTAGGGTATCTCCTGGGTAAAGCTTAGGGTTCACTTCACGCCAAACCACCACGTGAAGGGGAACTCAGACAACGCCAAGGAACGGCTGTATTTTTCTCAAACTAAAAATATATTTTAAGTGTATACAAAATTTTAACAACCTTGGCGGACTCGGTTGGATGCCCTGCGCAAGGTATCACCTAGTATGAGTTTTGGCACGAGCCAAAGTTTTAAGAAATTCATAAGCCAAGTTGATTTCTCGATTTATATGGATTGATTTTATTTGGTTGAAATGAGTTGAAAGGTAATGAAATTACAGTATGATGACTTATTTTAATTGTCTCCATTTACTCGACTTTAGATAGCTTAGATGGTATATGTTTACTCACTGGGATTTTATAATCTCACCACCCTCATTTCCTCACATTTCAGGCTCGGGGAATTCCATAGTTAGCTGACTTTGACAAGGACCTCATTTGGACTCGAATCGATAAAAGCTGTAGGTTTCCAGCTTTCGATGCATTTTGGTTAGATGTGGGCCCACGTGTCACTGTAAAAGAAATTTTATACTTTGGTTATTTGCTTTATAGTATATATAAATATAATTAACTTTTACGCTATAAGAATTATGTACCGATAGTTTTATGAAAATTATTTTATAAGAAAATAGTTTATTTTATTGAATATTTTTATTATATTCAGATGGTCAAATTGTCACTTCAAATAAATGTTTTAGATACTTAATTTTTTTTAAATCATTAAATATATATTTTCGGCTTACCTACTACATTTTTAACAAGTTTCGAGGTTTTCGACAAAAATGATGAAAATGCCCCTATGTTATGATTTGGAAATAATTTGTAATCCTTCGTATTTTGATTATTTGATAACTATTGCTCACCAGGAAAGTGCGAAAGCTGATACGAGAGCCTTGCGAGGTTTCAATCGACATTCGGGGTGAAGAATGTTTGTTGAGGCTTCGGGGCGGTTGTCACGGCCTCGATGGGGAGTTCCGGGTCGTGACAAGTTATGACGTCCCACATTTCATAATCTATAGCTCTAATATAGATTGACATTCTAGTGCTCCAATAAGGGTAATTAGAGCCATCAAACAGAGGTGGTCTGTTTGTTGATTGTTCCTCAACAACTATGGTTTTTTGTTGAGACATTTGGATATTCCCAAAGGATATTAAGCCTTAAAAACAAGGAACTAGTTCTAATACCAATTGTTGGTCTCGTTGATATGTGCTAGAGGGGGAGTAAATAGCACAATTTGGCTCTTGACAAGGTGTGGAACTAATTTCCCAAACAAAGAAAATAAAAACAGAGTAGACAATGGACAACAATTTATAGTGGTTCGGTCCAAGACCTACATCCACTACCTTGATTATCCAACCAAGGATTTTTTAAACCAAATCACTAAAATAGTGGAATTCACAAGCTTCCACCAAGCTTTTACAATGGCTTTTTACAGGCTCAGCCACAACCTTTACACTAGTTTTTCCTGGGCTAAACTAAAACCCAAAGTGGTTTTCCAAGGCTCAACCACAAGCTATAAGATTCAAGCTTTCCCAAGCTTGAATAAACCTTAAGAGTGACTTCCTCACTATAAGTATACGATAAGAAGTGGTAAAAGAAAGTACCTATGATCACTGGATGTTCTTATTGGTATAGGATTGAGTGTTAATCACAGATGCAAAGAGTAGTCATTAAAGTGTAGACAAGTGCAGTGAAGCTTTTCTAGTTTTTCAACTTTCTATAGCTCAAATCTCATTCAAGGCTTCAGAAAAACATTTTTCTCATTGTTGGAAAACCCTTTTATACTTGGAGATGCAACTCTGATGGCAGTTTGGTAGTTTATATCCATTGGAAACAGTTGAGGATGAGTTCTAGCCGTTAATCTGTCTTGTAGTGCTCTAGTTGAAATTGCAGACAGAGAGCTTTTAGTCGACTAACTTGGTTGACTAAGTTGATTTTGTTTTTGGTTTGCAGATTCTAGTAGAGGGCACTTAGTCGACTGACTTGGTTGACTAAGTTGGTTCTGTTTCTCAAACTCTTCAGCCCGTCATTTCTCCAATTTGAAATTTGGTCAACCAATGTTCTTCTTTGTTTCACCAATAAGCTTCCTCCTTGTTATACAGTTATATTTAGTTGATTTTATCCCTTTTTTTTCTTTCAAAAATACTCTTTAAAGATTTAAGAAATTAATTTGATATATTAATTTCCTGCACACTCAAATAAAGGAATTAGACACAAATAAATGGAAATATTTTATTATCATCAAAAACTAATAGAGCCAACAGATAATGGGCAAGCTAAGAATCAAGGAGATTCTCAAGCAATTTATCCTCCACCACCATTCCCACAAAGGTTGAAAAGGCAGAAGCTTGATAAACAATTTGAGAAATTTCTCAATGTCTTCAAGAAACTCCACATAAACATCATTTTTGCTGAAGCTTTGGAAAACATGCCAAGTTATGTTAAATTCTTGAAAGACATCTTAACTAAGAAGAGGAAACTAGAAGATTTTGAAACAGTGGCACTTATTGAGGAGTGCAACACAATAATTTGAACAAGCTTCCACTAAAACTTAGAGATCCAAGGAGTTTTTCTATACCTTGTACTATTGGTAGATTTAAATTTACTAAAGCTTTATGTGATTTGGGTGCAGGTGTTTCAATCATGCCTTTGTCAATTGTTGAGAAAATTGGACTTAAAGAGATACAACCTACCACAATTTCTTTGCAATTAGTAGATAGAACAATCAAGTATCTTGTTGGGATTATTGAGGATGTATTGGTTAAAGTTGGGCATCTCTACATTCCGGTGGACTTCGTTGTGCTTGAGATGGAAGAGGATCTGAAAATTCCTTTAATCTTGGGGTGACCATTCTTGGCCATTGCAGGCACAATCATTGATGTGAGGGAAGGCAAGATAACTTTCAAAGTTGGAGAAGAGGTAGTTGAGTTTAACATTTTTCATGCAAATAAAAATCCTAGCTTTACAAGTTGTTGCTATAACGTGGAGTTAATTGATGAAGGAAAAGGAGAACCTATTTCTCCACCTACAATTGAGAAAGCACCAATTTTTGAGTTTAAGCCACCGCCTCTACTTGTGAGACGTAAGCAGTCACCAACGGAGCATTCTCCACCATCATCTAATTGTTCTTTCGAGATGGGACAATAAGTAATGATGCTTTCTAGATCATACTTCAAGCTTTTTCCATGAAAACGCAAAGAAAGATGGTGGGGTCCTTTTTGTCAAGCCTAGCTCTACAATATGTTTATTATGCCCTTCATACATAAGAATGCATGTTTGCTTACTTGGGTACCTCAGAAATCGTTAAAGGACAACAATGTACCAAATGGTACAATTAAGTTGAATTAAGCCTCGAACTAGTCCAAATAGAGATTTTAAGATAAAATTGAGAATTTTAAAACCCCAGAATGACTTAAAATGGTGATTCAGAGTTTGAGGACCGATTTAGAGTCAAATTGGAATTTTCATGACCTAGGGGCAAAATGGTCATTTTGACACCTGAGGTTAAGATGTGAGCGTTGGATTAAATTTTTGACTAAGATTGATCATTTGGAGTATAATTTAAGTTTGAGAAGTGAAAAATTTTAATTCTGACATTTTTTTGAGCATAAGGGCAAAATAGTAATTTTGCCACCCTAGGGGCAAAATGGTAATTTTACACCACCCAACACTTGTCCAGCATATGAATTTTACCCAATATTATCATGGATAATTGAGGAAATTTAAGTGGTGGAGAGAGATTGCGTAATGGGTAAGTATGACACATGGACCAATGGAATGGTGACATGTGTCAAGTTCTCATCCATTTATTATTTTCCTTATAAATTAGCAAAAAATCAGCCCATTTCTCTTCATATGGCCGGCCAAAGGAAGAACAAAGGAAGAAAAGAAAGAATAAGAACCCTAGGTTGAAAATTCAAGAGAAAAATTGGTGGATTTCAAGTAATCGAGCAATCAAAGGTAAAATTTCTTGATTTTGACTTGTGATCTACCTTTCCCATGCATTATTTTGCATTTTTCATGGTTGAATCACAAGATATCAGGAAGGATTCATGGCTGGCCAAACACTTAGAGAGAGATTTTGATGGTTGTTTTGGTTAGATTTTAAGGTATTTTAGTGTTTTTAGATAGTTAGTGATGTGTAGCATGAAAAACCAACAAGAAAAATTCATTTTCTCCCATTACCCATCATCGGCCAAGTTTTCCATGTAGAGTGTGGATGATGATTTTGATTTTATTTCAAGTGAATTGGTTAGGAAATGATGAATTATGGTGAGAAAATCAAGTAGGAAAAATTATAGTATTGATGCACTCACCATGGTCGAAATTCCCAAGAGAAAATGTGAAGATGATTTTGCTAAATTTTATGCTATTTGACCTGTGTTTGATGGATTGGAGAAATGGAAGAAAAATGGAGTTAAATTGGACATATTGGCCAATTATTCGAGTGATAGATCGAATTAGGCTAATACCATTTTATTTAGGTACTCAATTGAATTTGTGTAGAACACTGTATTTAGATAGTTACTCGAGTATTTCACATTCCATTTCATGCATTGGTATAAAAGCCTAAATTGGATTTACAACGATTTAGCACAAATGTAGTAAATGACTTATTGTGCATTATGTCTAGGTGGTGAGCATTCTGGCAAAAGTAAAAAGATAGTACCCGAGGATCAAAAATCAAAGTACTCGAAATTTGATTCCCATTACAATGAGTAACCTTACTATTGTCTTAATTATCTAAAGTATGATTTATTCGATTTTGTGAATTTTATGAAAAATTAATTAAATGATTAATTTTTTGATTTTATAAACAAAATGTGATTTAATGAAATGATTTCATAAAATTGTTTTAAAATTGAATGATGGTTTGAAAATAGAGTAATTGGAGACTGTTTTTGTGTGTTGTAAATTCATGATTCCAATTGTTTGGCTTATGGCAATATTGGCATGAATGGTTGATTTGATAAATGTGTTGGAAATGTATAACTTGTTGATTTGCCTTGAAAGGCTGTAAAATAAAATAAAATAATTGCCATGTCATGCTATTGCAAATTTTATTGTATTGTGGGTTTAGCTTGCTGCAGTGGGCGAGTTTTTTGTGGACCAGCCTATTAGAGGGCACGAAATCCTATTATATTTTACCTCAGTTGGAGAGGCAGGTATGGTAACTCCTGAGGTATAACTTTTAAAGTTCACTTCACGCCAAACCACCACGTGAGGATGAACTCGGCCAACGCCAAGGAACGACTGTGTTTTTCAAACTAAAAATATGTTTATGTGCATACGAAACTTTTTAACAGCCTTGGCGGACTCGGTTTGGGATAGCCCTCGGTCAAGGTATCCCTGATAACTGAGTATGAGAATGATTTTGGCACTAGCCAAAGCTTTTAAGAAATTCATAAGCCATGTTGATTACTCGATTTATATGAATTGATTTTATTTGGTTGAAATGAGCTGAAAGGTGATGAATCACAGTATGATGATCTATTTTAATCTGTCTCCATTTACTCAGCTTTAGATATTTCAGATGGTATTTGTTTACTCACTGGGATTATATAATCTTACCACCCTCCTTTCCACCCATTTTAGGCTCAAAATAGATTGTAGATAACTAAAATCGTTGAGGACTATAGTTAGACTTGCCTCATTCAAAAACTGTAGGTTCATTTCTTTTGATACCTTTAGTCATTCGTGGGCCCATGTGTCACTGTGAATTAAATTTTATACTTTGGTTATCTGTATTACAGTATGTATGAATTTATTTAACTTTTACGCTACAAAAATTATTTACCAGTAACTCCATAAATATTATTTTATAAAAAACTAGAATATTTTATTGAATATTTTTGTTATATTCAAATAGATATAGTTTCATTTTAAATGAATGTTTTAGACATCTGAATTTATTCTTGATTATGAAATATGTGTTTTCTACTCGTATACTACATTTTTAACTGGTTTCGAGATTTGTGAGGAAAAGACCAAAATGCCCATGTGAGACAAATTATTTTTTTTATTGTTTTGATTTTGAAATAGTTTATAACCTCTTAAAGCATGTTATATTACAACTGTTGATCACAGGGGAGGTGAGAAAACGGATATTAAAGCCTTGCAAGGTTCCGATCGGCATTCTAGGCGATGAATGTCTATCGGGACATCGCGACGATTGTCACGGGCTCGAGGAGAGTACTCGGGTCGTGACACTTTCAAAGTAATAAAGGCTTATACTTGTGGAATAATTGAGATTTATAGTGAAAATACGGGAACAATCATGGTTAATAGGATGAACCTCAGACCATATTTCGAGGATGATAAACTACAAAAGGGGGCGCTATAGTCAAGCTAGTGACTATAAACGAGCGCTTCTTGGGAGGCAACCCAAGTTCATAAACTTTACTTATTTTAGCCTTTATTTTATTTAAGTTTTTTTGAGTTAGAATTTATTTCTTTTGATTTACTAATTTTTTTTGTTTCCTTTTGCAGGTAATTGGTTTGAAAAAAAATCAAAAAAATAAAAAAAATTCAAAAAAAAAATCAGCGTTGCGTCGCTTAAAAAACATTGAAAATAAAAATAGCAAGGCTCGAGGTTGCGGCCCCCACTGTAGAGTCAAGGTTATTGGGTGGTTTTTACTTCTATTTCAACTTGGTTTTGAGACCTATTAAAGCACTCTTTTAGAGCATGATCTAAAAAAAAAACAAGAGTTTTCAAAAGACAAAGAGGCATTAAAGTTAGGGAGAAAACGAAGAATTCAAGGAAGAATTACAGATCAACAATCACCAAATTATTAAAGTCTTTTCTTCTTTAGTTTTCTTTATACTTTCTGATAATTTTATTTTATAGAATTATTTTAGTCCAATTTTGTTATGAAATATTAGCTAAGTCCTCAATTTTCAATTATAATTTACTTATTTTTAGTTGTTTTTATAATTTGGTTACTTTTAAGTTAGTTATTTTAATTTTATGTTATTCTTTTTAATTTGGTTATTATTTATTAGTTTTTATATTTTTTAGGATTAAAAGTGATTGGGCTTAATTTTGGAAAGTAAGGTGTTGAAAGGCCCAAAATCTGCTTGCATATGCTTCAGTATTTTGTCCATATCTCGAGCTACAGAACTCCAAATGATGCGATTCTTAGACCATTGGAAAGCTAAGAGACATAGATATAATTTTAATGAGATTACTTTGCCCAGTTCTGCCTCGAAGATAGAGAAAATCATGCTGAAAAATAGTTAGACGTACTGTGTTAGGAATGAAAATTTGTAAAAATGGATAATTGATTTTTGGGCCTCTCATTACACTTTTAAGCCCAATTAAACCCTAGGTCAGCTTAAGGAACTTTAGGTTAAGCTTATTAGTATAAATAAGATTTGTTTAACAACATTAGAAGGAGAACTTTTGAGAGATTCAAGAAGCTAAAAGTTGAGGCTAAAACTTGGAGATTAAGACAACAATTGTTGTTTTGTTTTCTTCTTTGGCTTTTAATTTTCTTGTTACTTTCAATGGTTAAATTTATTATAATGTTATTTGTTTTTGCAATTATGAGTGGCTAATTTTCTTTTTCTAGGATTGCAATTGAACTCACATGTAGTCTAAATTTTTAATCTCTTTCTTACTTATATTTAATGGGAATTGAATTGTTTATTCCAATTTGTTCTTAATGCTTTTTAATTGCCTGATCACCAATTAAATTGATTTAGGAACCTAGACAAACTTGGAAAAGAGAGTTTAGTGTAGACTAAAATTGGGATAGCATATGATCATATTAATTGATTTGCGTATAGGATAGAGATATACCTATAGGCCATATGTAGCCAAATTAGAGTCTGAACTTAATGAGTCTATTTTAATTTCAATTCACATAGGGATATAGTGTTTTGGTTAAAATAGATATTTTTATAGGATGAGTCAGGAAACCCTTATAAATAATTTAAGACTCGAGGTTAGCAATTCAACCCATTGAAATAAGTTAAGGAAGAGAGGTAGGATCTAGATGAAGTGTGAGGGATATTGTAATCCTAGACTTGTTTGATTTGATTTTTACCCAATTATATTGTTGCTTTGATTTTTCTCTTTAGTATAAATTTTGGTTAATTAGTTTTAGTTAATTAATTTAGTTATTCTAATTTGAGTGTTTGAATAAGATTAAATTGTTATAATTTTAGTTCTTAGTAAAATTTTAGATCAATTCTCTGTGGGATCGACACTCTGCTTGCTAATATACTATATATTTGATACGTATACTTGCGTAGTGGAATTTTAACTGACACTTTCTTGTTTAGTTTTGATGTTTACTCTTTTCTTGATGATATTTTTATACATTATGTTGAACTAAGTTTTTAATCTAGAATCGCAATTGAACCCAATGCATAGTTTGAGTTTTTAATATTCTTCCTTGCTTATGATTGATAATATTTGAGTTGTTTATTACAATCTTGTCCTTAATGCTTCTCATTGCTTGATCACCAATTAGATTGAATTGAAAACCTAAACGGAATTGAAAGAGGGAGTTTAGTGTAGGTCTAGATGAAATAGCATATGTTCAATATCAATTACATGAGATGATTGATTTGATTTGCATGTAAGGTAGGAATATACTTATATGTCATATGTAGCCATGATTAAAGTTAGTACTTAATGAGTCTTTCTTAATTTCAATTTGCATAGGAATATAGTAAATTGGTTAAATTAGATATTTTTATAAGAATATTGGAAGAGACTTATAAATGATTTAGAACTTTGGGTTAACAACTTAAACTTATCTAGTAAGTAAAGAAAGAGTAAAAGAAATTCTAATGAAACATTGAGGGAATATTGTGGTTCTAGGCTTTTGTTTGATTGATTTTAATTCATTAAATTTGAGTTTCTTTAATTTTCTACATCCATATATTCATTTGTTTGGATAAAATTAAAGTGTGTTAATTTTAGTACTTAGCAATAGGAATTAAAACAAATCTCTATGGAAATGATACTCTACTTTCCATTACATTACTTTTTTGCAATATGTGCACTTGCATGAGAAAATGAAGAACAATTTTTTGGTGCTATTACCGAGGAATGATTTTTAATTCTTTGTTTCTAATATTAATACCAAGCATCCTTAATCTTACTCCAAACTTTTTCCTTATTTGTAGGTACTTTTGGTTGATATATGTGAAGAGCTCGAAATTTGGAGATAGTTCCTTTTGATCAAAAAATAAAAAAAGTCCTTTCAAAAACTTCAGAAGGAAAAAACACAAACTTCGACTCAAATTGGCATCGTGGTTGGCCAACAAGAAAAGCAAACTGAGTCCTTGCAAGACTATGCTATACCTCTTGTTCAAGGTGTTCATTTGAGCATTCATAAACCTGTTGCAATGACTTCTCCCCGGTTGCTGCCGACGTCCAAGACTTCTGGAAAAGACCCGCCAAGTCTCGAACAAGCCTGTCTAGAATTTGCTAGTTAATCCACTACATTCAATCACCATATAATATTGATAATTTCAGAAACTAAATTGAACCATAAATATAAAAATCAATACAAACTTTTTCCTTTTATTCGTAAGTATATGCATTAAAATCTATAATCTTCAAATTAATACTTATATAAAAATGTAGAATTCGTTTACAACTTAATAAATAAAATACTACGACTTGACCTCTAACAGCGGAGCTACTCGGAATAAAGTGCTAGGAGATACCTTTACCTATTCAAGGTGGACCGAACGCGTCACTGATTGCATGCTAGGTTGATCCCTATCTGCAAAAGGGGAAAGAAAGGGGTGTGAGTCTCATAGACTCATGATAATCATCGACTCAGCGAGTAGGGTGTAGATGGGAAACAAGCGAACAACAGATCAGTTGAATATAAAAATGCAAGATTATAAAAGCAACTCGCTTCAAACGAGGGTTTGTGCCTTATATAAAAATCAAGAATTTCTTATAAAGTATAAATAATTGAGGTAATAAAACTTTTCGCATCAAAATATATTAATAATCATTTTCGAATCAAATCAATAAAATTTAGCAAGCTCCCGCGAAACCAAATAATATTTAAAATCATGCCCAAAACATAACTCGCCCCATATACGAGGAATTGCAGATTCATTTCACAGATAAACATATAGGGGAGCTGGGAAAAATCGTTTAATTCCATTTTCACCATGCAAAGAAATATGATTCATAATATTAAAACTTATTTCAACTCATATAAAACCATTGCATTTTTGTCCAAAACAAACAACATGGCTTATGACTTTCTTAGAAACCTGGCTTGTGCCAAAATCATTCTCATACTTGGTTGTCAGGGATACCTTGGCCTGGGGCTATCTCAATCGAGTCTGCCAAGGCTGTTAAAAAATCAAGTACGCATAAATCATGTTTTTATTTTGAAAACATAACCGTTCCTTGGCGTTGGCTGAGTTCACCCTCACGTGGTGGTTCAGCGTGAAGTGAACTCTAAAGTTGTACCTCGGGAGTTACCTTACACGCTTCTCCAACCGAGGTAAGAATATAATGGGGTTACCGTGCCCCTCTAATAGGCTGAACCACGGAACCCGTCCACTGTAGCAAGCTAAACCCACCATATAATAAAATTTGCAATAGCATGACATGGCAATTATTTTACAACCCAACCTAACAAGGCAAACAACAGTTTATACATTTTCAACACATTTACCAATCCAGCCAATCATGCCCACATTATCATAAGCTATTCGATTCAAAGTACAATTTATAACACAACAAGTAGCAGTCTCCAATTACTCTTGAATTTCTTGGTTAAAAGGAAATCACCTTTTAAAAGAATTCAAATTTGATCTTCAAGGGGATATTTTAAATCTTTCTCAAAATATCGGTCCCCACATCATGTTAAAACTCACTTTTCGTAAAATGTTCATTGTAAATATTTGCATGATATTTTGTATCAAAATAGCATGGTGAATATGTAATAAATTTCATGAATGCACAGCACACAAACAATAAGGCACAATTTCCTTTGATGTAAATCTTTTCGAAAAGCTTGTTTCTGGGTTTAAAACACTTTACGTCTAATATATATATAT
>NC_030858.1:24363483-24369824 GCF_000208745.1 Theobroma cacao
ATATATATATATATATATATATATATATATATATATATATACTGAATTTTTAAAATTGACATCCCATACTCACTTCATAATAGTGGGATACTACTTCACTATTGATTTATACGTGTATATAATTATTCCTATTTGTCAGTCACATACTTCGTTCGGCACTCCTCCACGACAAACTTTCCTAGCAACAATTTAAACTCAGCATACTTAATCACACATTTGTATAAGTAGCAACTTAATTAAAAATTCCTTAAGCAACTTGCATATTTTTCATCCAAAATATGCACAATATTAAACTACCCATAAACCTTAAAATATAACATTAACTTACCATTGGGCCCTCTCCATGGGCTTCTCTATTTTTCCTATTTGGGCTAAGCCCATTTATTTATTTTTATTTCCTATTGAGCCAAGCCCACTTATTTTCTATTTCTTTTCTTTTCTTTTCTTTCTTTTTCTCTCTTCCACGTTTCTTTTTTTTTTTTTTTCTTTCCAGCCCGTCACTCCCTTCACCACCGTGGCTTGCTCTTTTCACCACCGTGGCTTCCTTTATTCATTTCCTCTCAAAATCGATCATCAAAAGCCTTATTTTCTCACCCTTTTTGCTGCCATTTTCTACTATAAAATCAGCAGATTTTCAGCTCAAATTTTCAGCAATAAAACTTCTCAATTTTGGCAGCACAAAGCTATCCAATTTTCCTGCACAAACTACCAGCAAATAGCTCCAATTTTTTTTGCACAAATTGGCATCAAATAGCTCAAATTTTCAGCAGCCAAAGTTGTCCTTCAATGGCAGCAAAAACCTCCAAAAATTTCTAGCAACATAACCTCAAAATTTAGCAACAAAAACCTTAAATTTTCAGCACCAAAATCCCTCCAAAAAGCACCGAATTTTCTCTCTCAAAGTGCAGCAAAAATCAGTTTCTTACCTCACAAATTTTCAGCTTTCTTCTTCCTCCAACAATTACAGCAAAAGCTCTCTATTTCCTTCCTCAAAGTGCAGTAAAACCGTTATCTTTTCTCTTCCTCTCCCACGGTTCTTTCTTTCCTTTATTTCTCTTCTCCCACTCTCAACCGATTTCCTCTCCTTTTTCTCTTTTATCTCTTTTTCATTTCTTTCATCTCACATGGCCAACCCCACCATCATTTTTACATTCTTCTCTTTTGTTTTTTTTGTCTTTTTTTTTGTTTTTCTTCCTTTCTTTTGCTTTTACTTTTGTCTTGCTTGTTTTTACTCACACGGGATTGAAATTGAAAGTCAAAAAAACTTGTGCACCTTTACCATTTGCCACACACTTTTCTTTCTTTTGTTTTTGTCCTCATTCCATTCTTGACTCATGTGGCCACTCATGTACATATAAAAATATTGTTTGACTTTTCAACATCTTTTCTTCATTATTTTATCATCTATTTTATTTTTATTTCTTCAAAACAATAAAATTTACATATTATGCCTTAACTTCATGTTATTTAACACACTTCCCTCAAATTTTCATATTTTAAAATTAATTCTTCCAACACGTGTAAAAATTCTAATTTCCTTCTATCTTCCTTTTCTTACACGTGTATAATCAAAATATCGAGATTGCATTTCATCGCGGTGCCATCATAATATTTAAATATTTACTTACCCGCGTTAGCTTGATTTAATAAAATCACGCTGACACAATTATCGTCGTTTTCCTTCAAAATTCTTCTTTACTTCTTTTCCCCCACTTAAATATCACGACCCAATTTTTCGGGCCATGACCGGCACATGAGCTCAATGAGCATAGCTCACTAAGCCCAAGCAAGCCTATCCATTTACCTTTGCTTAACAAATTTATCATATCATGTATACACACACACTTTTTTCAGGGTGTGAACATAGCCAAAACACAATGGCATTATCGATAATAATATACATGCACTATACCAGTCATGTATTTAGCAATTTACATTGCATACACATATTCACATTGTTAGATTGTATTCACAATACAAAAGGACCCATGACTTCCAGCGGAGACATTTACAATAAAATAGATTACTATCGAATGCCAGACACATACCCAGGAGATGCACTACAGGGACTCCTCGATCTAGGGTCCAACAGTCACCTGATCTGAAAACATGAATTTTTATAAAACGTGAGTACAATACTTAGTGAGTGAACAGGAAAGGAACAAGCATACCATAAAGAATGTTTATCGAAATCATGATGCATTCATTTTCTCAAAACCATGCAATTGTTTTAGCTCCTTTAAACCCCTCATGTAAACCCCACATGAGTAAATCACTTTACAAAAATCCATGCTCAACTATGGTACCAAAGAAATAGGAAATATGGCAAAAACCCATAAGTTAGCAAAATGGACAGAAAGTTTCTCGCTGTAGCGAGAACCAGTTCTGGTGAAGGCCCTCAAACCCGAGAGTTTCTCGTTGCAGCGAGAATGAATTTCGCTCCAGCGAAACAGAGCAACAAGAGAAAAGTTTCCCTTCACTTAACAAAAAGGCCATCCTACTAAACTAACAAAATCAACATAAAACTCATGAAAATTCCCAAAGTGCAATGTATCAAATTTCACATATATGTCAACCATATATCACATTCATGAGCTTTCATTTCATAAGTCTAGATATGCATAATTTGATAGACAAACATCAATATCATCATAATCACACCCGGCTCATGTACATCCCCCCACATCGTGCACATAGCCGGCACCATCGTGTGCATCCCCCCACATCGTGCACAATCAGTGCCATCGTGTACATCCCCCCACATCGTGCACACGAGCACTATCATCATCCATCTCTCACGCCACCATCATCACCGGCATGTGCATCCCCCCACATCGTGCACACACACGGTTACAGTCATTATACACAATATCATTCATCATGCACAACACACACATATATATATCATCATATTACAATAATGCATGAATCTATAGCAATCACATATCACAACATCAAACCATTTAACAAAAGCTTGTTCCCAAGGTACATTTTCTAAGACAAGTTGGATAGAATCTTTCATATTCCCCAAAACAAGTTTGAAATGCAAGTCCACTCACCGATATCGAAAATTCAGATTCCGGGTGCACTCGGACTAATAGTCCTCAAGCGCAATTCCTTTGCCTTTTTCGGACGTCTCACTACCTTGACAAATAACAAAGTCGAGGAATTTACTATATTGTCCCTAAATTGATATAAACTAATTTAAATTACTAATGCTTGATATGTAAATGCAAAAATACGTCCGATTACCGCTTAATCGCGGTATCGATTAAATTCGACCGATCACCCGATTAATTGGCGATTGTGTCCAAATCACCTCCAAATTAATCCATTTCTCCTCTAATACCTTAATTTACCACATACCATTTAAATAAAGCCAAATTCAGCATTAGAACCCTCACAGTTCCTTATAGAAAAATTCGGTCATTTGGTGCACTAGCACCGAAATTTTTTCTACATAACCGTTTCACCTTAATTCATCATTTTCCAAGCCATTTTCCTTGAAATAAAAACAATCCCCCATTGATATTCAGCCCTCATGGTTCGACCAACAAGGAACCCTAGAGAAATTGAATATTTCTTTTGTGTTTTTGTTCATAACCATGCTTAACTATCCCTAAACACTAACATAGTCTAAAATCAAATTATTCCAACAATAATTCCTCTTCCATACCCATTTTTCAGAATTGAATTCATCATGATAACTCAATATTCAACCATGAAAATCAAGAACAAAAGCATGGGTAAGCTAGGTATCAAGGAGAATTAAAGAAATTCTAACTTACCTAGCTTGTTTCCTTGATTTCTTCACTTTTTCTTTGAATTTCCACCTAGGTTTTCTTGTTTTTCCCTTTGTTCTTCCTTTGTTCTTGTTGCTGGTTGCCTAGGCCGAATATGGTGAGAGAATTGGGGATTTAATGGGCTGATTTCTATAGAAAATAATAAAATAATCAAGCATGCCACGTGTTACATGCTTATTGGCCCAATTTTTTTAACTTTTTGACTTTTTCTTCTTAATTTTCCACCACAAATACTCTGGTATTTATCCAATCCTACCACAATTAAATTTCCTTGGTCTTGACAAGTGATGGGGTGAAAAATTTACTGATTTGCCCCCAAAATGAAAAAATTACAATTTTGCCCATATACTCCGAAATGTACCGGAATCACATTATTTCTACTTTTCAACCTCAAATAAAACTAATATTGATCAATATTAACCAAATGGGGCAAAAATCGTTTTATAAAAATTCCAGTTTAGTCCTCTAGTGGCAAAATTACCATTTTACCCTTGTGCTCCAAAAATACCGAGAATCACAATTTTTCATTGCTAAACATCATTTTGTACTCCAATAATCATAATTATATTTCATATAATTATTCTTGGTCAAATGTGATCAAATCTTGGCTAGAAATCTCAATTTTATCATCAAATGGTAAAATGATCGTTTTGTCCTTAATCGGTCAATTTTCCTGATGGACTCCAAACTGGACCTTGAATTTCGAATCACTATTCTAAGCCATTCTGTGAGTTTCAAAATTTTCAATTTCCTCTTAGAATTTCTATTTTAACTAGTTCAAGGCTCGATTTAACTTAGTTGTACCACTCGGTACAATACCGTCTTTTAATCGAGCTTGACAGAGTCTCACATTCAATTAGTCATATTCCATTTTTTATGACTAATTCCAACAACATATAAAATATTAATATTTTAATATTATTTTATTGAATAAAATATTATTTTATTTCAAAATTTTTCACTTGCTTTTTTTGGTCCCGAAACACATCATTACATCTTGGTTTACTTCTGAATCATCCTTTAGCTTACTAATTTCTCTCCAACGAAAATATTATCATTTAATTGTTGTTTCTGCACGTGTGAAGTATTTTATTCTTAAACGTTCCTTTGATCTTTTGTCACTCTTTAGTATGCTAATTCACATCAAACGATCATTCGTTTGATCAATAAGGTCTTATTTGTGTCCAACGAGGGTGCGGGGTATTACAATCTCCCCACTTAAAAATAAATTCGTCCTCGAATTTTAACCAACATACGGTGAACAATCAAAATTCTAAAATTCTTCTACATCACTTTCGTTGGACATTCTCCATATAAGATCTCGATCTTATGAATTAAATCAATTTTCAATCTTTATAGAAAACTCGGCAATGTCATATTACTTTTATTTATAAGTACCACACTTCTCGAATTAAATCGATATTATTCTTGCTCTTATAAAGAGAAATTAAATATATCATTAATCTTAGTCATACCTCCATCAAATCATTCTTAAATCATCAATTATGCATGTTTACATAGCCATCTACAATTTCCTCTACCTTGATCCTTTGTCAAACCTTCCGACATTCAAACATTTATCCAACCATTGACTACGTGTCTAACTTGTTGACTTATCTTTATTTCAGTTTACACACTTCCATACCATTTCCATGCGACCATTTCATAATACGAAAAGATCAAGACATGTTTTATTTATTTTAGATATATTTAACATCAGAGATGATTCAAATCTAATAACCATTTGTAACTATATTCTCAAAAATAAAATTCCAGTACTTTCATGATCGAGTGCTCGCTAGATAATTTCAATTTATACCACAAGACATTTCGATAATTAACAATATTCTTGTATATATCTGTCACGACCCAATTTCCCGGACCATGACCGACGCAAGAGCTCAATAAGCATAGCTCACTAAGCCCAAACAAGCCTATCCATTTACCTTTGCTTAACAAATTTATCATATCATGCATACACACACACTTTTTTCCAAGTGTGAACCTAGCCAAAACACAATGGCATTATCGATAATAATATACATGCACTATACCAGTCATATATTTAGCAATTTACATTGCATACACATATTCACATGGTTAGATTGTATTCACAATACAAAAGGACCCATGACTTCCAGCGGAGATATTTACAATAAAAGGGATTACTATCGAATGCCAGACACATACCCAGGAGATGCACTATGGGGACTGAAATACCCCATACTTTGATATAGTGATAAATAAAGTTGATCGAATGCAAATTAAGGTCAATTAAAATGTTTAAAAGTGATAAAAGACGAAAGGAGTAATTTAGGATAAAAAATATTTCATAAGTGAGAAAATAACAATAAAATAATAATAATTTTATCAGAGGAGAATTTGTGAGATAAAAGGTGATTCAGAAGTCAAGTGAGGCATAATAAGGTATTTCAGGTACCAAGGAGACAAGATAAAATTTTTAAAATATTAATATTTAGCCGGATGTCGAAATCAGTCAAGAAGAAAGATCATATGGTTGATTCAAGTGGGGGAGAA
>NC_030858.1:24373289-24406228 GCF_000208745.1 Theobroma cacao
TTATTTACAAATCGTCACACAATAAGGGTTTCACAACCCGTACGATTCATATATGCATATGTATCACGTACAATTTCATTCACCAATTGTTCTATCAAGCAAGATAGCAAAATTAACGGTTTATCACAAACCGTCACAAACAAGGGTTTCACATACCACACAATCAAACATATATACACAAAGATATGAGCAATTATATACACCGCCAAGTCTTCACTATTCTTGGTGGTACAAAGAAATAACTATCGGAGTACTCGGTAAGGGGTATCACTCAGTATCCCTATTTGCACACCTCTGAATTTCTAGGAAATTGTGGGCGTTACGTATCGTCATCCCCACAACCTTTATCATTAAACCGGCATTGCACTTCCCACTCCACACATGCACGGTCGTAATTATCACATCCTTTGTCATTCAACTGGCATTGCACTTCCCACTCCGCACATGCAGGGTTGCATCAATTTCACCATAATTTATTAATAATGCATATCAGCATAATACAAGGGTACACAGATTCAGTACACTTAATTTCACACAATTTCTCAATAATACATGTAGGCATCATATAGATATACACAGATGCATTGCAATCATATTTAACATCACAGAAATATTTTCACTAAAGGCTTGTTCCCGAGATTCATTTTTCAATGGGAATTAGATATAATCATTCACACATTTCATTTCAACTTAATTAGAATTCCCAAATAAATTTTGAAATGCAAATTCACTCACAGGTGTCGAAAATCCGGATTCCGGGTGCACTTGGACAAATAGTCCTCAAGCGCAATTCCTTTGCCTTTTCCGGACGTCTCACTACCTTCACAAATAACAAAGTCGAAGAATTTACTATATTGTCCCTAAATTGATATAAACTAATTTAAATTACTAATGCTTGATATGTAAATGCAAAAATACGTCCGATTACCGCTTAATCGAGGTATCAATTAAATTCGATCAATCACTCGATTAATTGGCGATTGTGTCCAAATCACCTCCAAATTAATCCATTTCTCCTCTAATACCTTAATTTACCACATACCATTTAAATAAAGCCAAATTCAGCATTAGAACCCTCACAGTTCCTTATAGCAAAATTCAGTCATTTGGTGCATTAGCACCGAAATTTTTTTCTACATAACCGTTGCACCTTAATTCATCATTTTTCAAGCCATTTTTCTTGAAATAAAAACAATCCCCCATTGATATTCAGCCCTCATGGTTCTACCAACAAGGAACCTTAGAGAAATTGAATATTTCTTATGTGTTTTTGTTCATAACCATGCTTAACTATCCCTAAACACTAACATAGTCTAAAATCAAATTATTCCAACAATAATTCCTCTTCCATACCCATTTTTCAGAATTGAATTCATCATGATAACTCAATATTCAACCATGGAAATCAAGAACAAAAGCATGGGTAAGCTAGGTATCAAGGAGAATTAAAGAAATTTTAACTTACCTAGCTTGTTTCCTTGATTTCTTCACTTTTTCTTTGAATTTCCACCTAGGTTTTCTTGTTTTTCCTTTTGTTCTTCCTTTTTTCTTGTTGCTGGATGTCTAGGCCGAATATGGTGAGGGAATTGGGGATTTAATGGGCTGATTTCTATAGAAAATAATAAAATAATCAAGCATGCCACGTGTTACATGCTTATTGGCCTAATTTTTTAACTTTTTGACTTTTTCTTCTTAATTTTCCACCACAAATATTCTGGTAGTTATCCAATCCTACCACAATTAAAATCCCTTGGTCTTGACAAGTGCTGGGGCGAAAAATTTATCGATTTGCCCCCGGAGCAAAAAAATTACGATTTTTCCCCTATACTCCGAAATGTACCGGAATCACATTATTTCTACTTTTCAACCTCAAATAACACTAATATTGATCAATATTAACCAAATGGGGTAAAAATCGTTTTATAAAAATTCTCGTTTAGTCCTCTAGTGGCAAAATTACCAGTTTACCCTTGTGTTCTAAAAATACCGAGAATCACAATTTTTCACTGCTAAACATCATTTTATACTCCAATAATCATAATTATATTTCATATAATTATTCTTGGTCAAATGTGATCAAATCTTGGCTAAAAATCTCCATTTTATCATCAAATGATAAAATGACCGTTTTGTCCCTAATCGGTCAATTTTTCTAATGGACTCCAAACTGGACCTTGAACTCCGAATCACTATTCTAAGTCATTCTGTGGGTTTTAAAATTTTCAAATTCCTCTTAGAATTTCTATTTGAACTAGTTCAAGGATTGATTTAACTTAGTTGTACCACTCGGTACAATATCGTATGTTTAATCGAGTTTGACAAGGTCTCACAATATCTTTATAATCTTAATCAATCTCTTTAATCAATAGCTAATTTGTTCATCATCAACCGCAGACAACATATTTAACTTGAAATTTCTCAAATTTACTCTAAATGCCAAATCTCAAGGTCCCATTACCAAAGCCTTTGCTAGTATATGAATATTCAAAATCTCAAATCATCTTCTCTTCCTAAATGGATCTTTATAATTCCCGTAACGTATTTTTATTCCTTTACTAAGGGTATTATCATTTAATCAAACTATATCACCCTCGTTCTTTAAATATTCGTAACACAATTTATCCTTTGCCTATCCTTTTTAGGCACTTTACCTTGATAATTAATTAAATAAATTGAAACTAATGAGGAAGGTATATTTCACAATTTAGGTCTTGTATTTACAAGCATATCAAGACCATAACTTCATCAGATCTAGATATTGACGAGATAATCATTGCCTCAAACCACCATTTCTAAACATCTTTATATGTTTGCAATTCATCTTCATACTTATGTGACATATTAGTCACGAATCCCAACTTGACTATATAGCCTTTTACTCCTTGAGCTTTAATGTTTCTCATAGCGAAAATTTCTCGAACTATATCATCAAGGTGTTCATAGAGTGGATACAAGTTCATAACTTATAGTTCAATGCCGAAAGCAGTGAACACAATCTTATCATTAGAGTTCCATTCTTACCTACCAATCGTAACTCCCTTTGTTCATTTACTTACACATTGTTTGGTTACTCACCAGCCATTGATGAACATCCAAGTTCAAACTTTTATAAATAGTCAAACTAGTGCATTCTCACACCTTTTCATACATTTCCAAAACCCTTTAACACTTCTTTTAATACAATATCGTTGAAAATTTAAATAGTTAAAGGCTGATCTCCAAAGCCTTTCATAACCTTAACATTTCAATGTATGTTTATTAACATTCCACTTATTGGTTCCCAATGGACATTATTTTAAGATCCCCCCAAAGTGTTCGTGTTATTAATCTAGACCATATTGAACAAACTTGGTATGATTACATTAATTATCCTTAAACTTCTTAGGTGTGATTGTAACAACATTCGTATTTCTTCCATCGCTAATCCAATCACAATCTGGTATTCGCATATGTTTTATGATCTTATTGACTCTTTAGGTTCATCTTTATGAGATCACTGGATCTTATACAATATCACAATTCTTAAAAGTTATTCTCATTTCTCATTTACCTTTTGTACTTCCATCGGATACATCTTTATTCATCTTGATATTAATTACTCACTTAAGATTTAGATTCATGGGAGTCATATGCACCTCTTGCATTTTTGAATTTCAATTTCTACATAAGAGGATTCTCATTAAACAATTTCATTATTGGGATTACCTTCAATCATCTTTGTGTTATCACTTTACACCAATATACCATTACTTTCCCTTTAACGTTTGCACAGTCAACTTTGATATTTATAAAACTTAATATATATTTTACTTAAATGTCTCTCGACATTATTGCCAATATTTAATTTCAACCTTGAGCTAATTCATGCACTAATAACTACAACCCAGCATAGTTCCATCAAACCTTGGGATCTCATCGTTACTTAATTAGATTCAAAACCAGCTCCATTTAAGTTGCTATACACCACATATTCGCATTTAAAATATCTTGAAAGTTCAACACCATTTATATATATAAGCAGAACAAACTTAATCATCACAGTGCACTAACTTTCGTGCACGTGAGCATCTGTTTACATCTCCTTAATACTTAAATTTATAAACCTCGAGTGGATCTCAACAATCATTATTTATTCTAGTCAAAATATACCTCTTTTTATCATTATCGTAGGTTCTCCTTTATATCGTCTTCAAATACCGTCCATAGTTATCAAATTTCTTTCCATTGACAATCATGGCTCAAGTTTTAACTCCACCAAGTGAATGAGTTATTATGGACTTATTAGTCCGACTTCACTTTCCTCACTCTTGGTCGAAAGAGTATATCATCATATCACCCTTTCATTAGAAGCATTTACTTAAAATATTTTCAACAATAGTTTGTGTCTCGGGTGGCATCTCAAACCCGGACATCGGCAACAATTCTTGTTATTTAATCATCACTTATGACTACACAAGATGGTTTTCTGAGATAAAGAGTCTACGGAACCTCTTGTCTATAATCAAAGCTGCAGTCACTGACTATAAACAAGACTCTACATCGATTCCACTACTCCGCTGTTTGACACAAGAATATCCTAGGACTCAACTAAACCTAGCGCTCTGATACCACTATTGCAACGACCTCTCCTCGATCGTTGCCGACATCTAAGACTTCCGAAAAAGACCTGCCAAGTCTCGAACAAGCTTGTCTAGAATATGCTCGTTAATCCACTACATTTAATCACCATATAATATTGATACTTTCATATACTAAAATGAACCATAAATATAAAAATCAATACAAATTTTTTCCTTTTATTCGTAAGTATATGCATTAAAATCTATAATCTCCAAATTAATGCTTATATAAAAATTTAGAATTCGTTTACAACTTAATAAATAAAATGCTATGACTTGACCTCTAACAACGGAGTGACTCTGAATAAATTGCTAGGAGATGCTTTTACCTATTCAAGGTGGACCAAACGTGTCACTAACTACAAGCTAGGTTGATCCCTATTTGCAAAAGTGGAAATAAAGGGGTGTGAGTCTCATAGACTCAGTGATAATCATCGACTCAGCGAGTAGGGCGTAGATGGGAAACAAACAAATGGCAGATCAATTGAATATAAAATACAAGATTATAAAAGCAACTCATTTCAAACGAGGGTTTGTGCCTTATATAAAAATCAAAAATTTCTTATAAAGTATAAATAATCGAGGTAATAAAATTTTTTGCATCAAAATATATTAATAATAATTTTCGAATCAAATCAATAAAATTTAGCAAGCTCCCGCGAAACCAAATAATATTTAAAATCATGCCCATATCATAACTCGCCCCATATACGAGGAATTGCATATTCATTTCATAGATAAACATATAGAGGAGCTGCGAAAAACAATTTAATTCCATTTTCACCATGCAGAGAAATATAATTCATAATATTAAAACTTATTTCAACTCATATAAACCATTGCATTTTTGTCAAAAACAAACAACATGGCTTTTGACTTTCTTAGAAACCTGGCTTGTGCCAAAATCATTCTCATACTAGGTTGTTAGGGATACCTTGGCTTGGGGCTATCCCATCGAGTCTGCCAAGGCTGTTAAAAAATCATATACGCATAAATCATGTTTTTATTTTGAAAATATAGTCGTTCCTTGATGTTGGTTGAGTTCACCCTCACGTGGTGGTTCAGCGTGAAGTGAACTCTAAAGTTGTACCTCGAGAGTTACCCTACACGCCTCTCCAACCGAGGTAAGAATATAACAGGGTTACTGTGCCCCTCTAATAGGCTGGTCCACGGAACCCGCCCACTGCAGCAAGCTAAACCCACCATACAATAAAATTTGTAATAGCATGACATGGCAATTATTTTACAACCTAGCCTAACAAGGCAAACAACAGTTTATACATTTTGAACACATTTACCAATCCAGCCAATCATGCCCACATTATCATAAGCCATTCGATTCAAAATACAATTTATAACACAACAAGTAGCAGTCTCCAATTACTCTTGAATTTCTTGGTTAAAATGAAATCTCCTTTTAAAAGAATTCAAATTTGATCTTCAAGGGGATATTTTAAATCTTTATCAAAATATCGGTCCCCACATCACGTTAAAACTCTCTTTTTGTAACATGTTCATTGTAAATATTTGCATGATATTTTGTATCAAAATAGCATGATGAATATGTAATAAATTTCATGAATGCAGACCACATAAACAATAAGGCACAATTTCCTTTGATGTAAATCTTTTCGAAAAGCTTGTTTCCTGGTTTAAAACACTTTACGTCTAATATAAATATATATTTCAAATGATTTCTAAAAAAAACTTACACCCACAATTCCTTAAAATTCTATCAACACATGCTTTCCATAAATTTTGCACTTCACGTAAAATATACGTACATGTATATATATATGAAATTTTTAAAATTGACACCCGCTACTCACCTCATAATAATGGGATATTACTTCACTATTGATTCGTATGCGTATATGATTATTCCTATTTGTCGGTCACATACTTCGTTCGGCACGCCTCCACGACAAACTTTCCTAGCAACAATTGAAACTCAGTATACTTAATCACACATTTGTATGGGTAGCAACTTAATTAAAAATTCCTTACGTAACTTGCATATTTTTCATCCAAAATATGCACAATATTAAACTACCCATAAACCTTAAAATATAACATTAACTTACCATTGGGCCCTCTCCATGGGCTTCTCCATTTTTCCTATTTGGGTTAAGCCTATGTATTTTTTTTTATTTCCTATTGGGCCATGCCCACTTATTTTTTATCTCTTTTCTTTTCTTTTTCTTTCTTTTTCTCTCTTCCAGGTTTCTTCTTCTTTTTTTTTCTTTCCAGCCTGTCACTCCCTTCACCACCGTGGCTTGCTCTCTTCATCACCGTGGCTTCCTCTCTTCCTTTCCTCTAAAAATCGATTACCAAAAGCCCCATTTTCTCACCCTTTTTGCTGCCATTTTCTGCTATAAAATCAGCAGATTTCCAGCTCAGATTTTCAGCAACAAAACTTCTCAATTATGGCAGCACAAAACTATCCAATTTTCCTGCACAAACTACCAGCAAATAGCTCCAATTTTTCTGCACAAATTGGCAGCAAACAGGTCAAATTTTTGGTAGCCAAAGTTGTCCTTCAATGGTAGCAAAAAGCTCCAAAAATTTCCAACAACATAACCTCAAAATTCAGCAGTGAAAACCTTGAATTTTCAGCACCAAAATTCCTCCAAAATGCACCAAATTTTCTCTTTTAAAGTGCAGCAAAAATCAGCTTTTTACCTCACAAATTTTCAGCTTTCTTCTTCCTCCAAAAATTACAGCAAAAGCTCTCTATTTCCTTCCTCAAAATGCAGCAAAACCGTTCTCTTTTCTCTTCCTCTCCCACGGTTCTTTCTTTCCTTTATTTCTCTTCTCCCACTCTCAACCAACTTCCTCTCCTTTTTCTCTTTTATCTTTTTTTCATTTCTTTCATCTCACATGACCGACCCCACCATCATTTCTACATTCTTCTCTTTTGTTTTCTTTGTTTTTTTTTGTTTTTCTTCCTTTCTTTTGCTTTTATTTTTGTCTTGCTTGTTTTTACTCACATGGGATTGAAATTGAAAGTCAAAAAAACTTGTGCACCTTTACCATCTGCCACACACTTTTTTTTCTTTTGTTTTTGTCCTCATTCCATTCTTGACTCATGTGGCCACTCATGTACATATAAAAATATTGTTTGACTTTTCAACATCTTTTTTTCATTATTTTATCATCCATTTTATTTTCATTTTATTTTTATTTCTTCAAAACAATAAAATTTACATATTATGCCTTAACTTCATGTTATTTAACACACCTCCCTTAAATTTTCAGATTTTAAAATTAATTCTTCCGACACGTGTAAAAATTTTAATTTCCTTATATCTTCCTTTTCTTACACGTGTATAATCAAAATATCGAGATCGCATTTCATCACGGTGCCACCATAATATTTAAATATTTACTTACCCGCGTTAGTTCGATTTAATAAAATCACGCTGACACAATTATCGTCGTTTTCTTTCAAAATTCTTCTTTACTTCTTCTCCCCCACTTAAATTAGTCATATTCCATTTTTCATGACTAATTTCGAGAACATATAAAATATTAGGTTTTTAATATTATTTTATTTCAAAATTTTTTACTTGCCTTTTTTTGTCCCGAAACACATTATTACATCTCGATTTACTTTCGAATCATCGTTTAGCTTACTAATTTGGCTCCAACAAAAATATTATTATTTAATTATTGTTTCTACACGCGTGAAGCATTTTATTCTTGAATGTTCCTTTCATCTTTTGTCGCTCTTTAGTACGCCAATTCACATCAAACGATCATTCGTTTGATCAATAAGGTCTTATTTGTGTGCAACGAGGGTGCGGGGTATTACACTTGTAAATAATGTTAATGCTTTTGAAATTAAGCCAACAATCATTCAGATGATTTAGACTTCTGTTCAGTTTGGGAGACTACTGAATGATGATCCTAATGCTCATATTGTGAATTTCCTAAAGATTTGTAATATTTTTAACGCTAATGGTGTTACTGATGATGCCATAAGATTGAGGCTTTTCCTGATTTCAGTGAGAGATAAACAAAAAGATGGTTAAATTCGCTTCTTACTGGTTCTATTAGTTCTTGGGATAATTTGGCTTAGAAATTCTTAGCAAAATTCTTTCCACCTACGAAGACTGCAAATATGAGTAATTTTTATGCAACTTGATTATGAATCGTTGTATGAAGCCTAGGAAAGATACAAAGATTTGCCTAGACGATGTCCACACCATAGGTTATGTAAATGGTTGCAAGTTCAAACTTTTTATAATGGTTTGCTAGGACCAATTAGAATCACTATCGATGCTGTAGCTGGAAGAGCACTTATGAGTAAATCCATTGATGATGCCTATGATTTGCTTGAGGAGATGGCTTCCAATAACTACTAATGGCCATCTGGAAGATTGGGTGCAAGAAAAGTTGCTAGAATTCATAAACTTGATGCAATTAATTCTATTAATGCTCAATTGGCTACTCTCATAAAGAAGATTGATAATTTAAGCATTAATGCTGTTTAGAGCCCTTCTGTGACTTGTGAGCTTTGTGGAGGACATTCCAATGACAATTGCCCATTTATACTGAATCTGTTAAATTTATTGGAAATAGGCAGCATAACAACAATCCTTATTCTAACAATTATAATCCTAGTAGGAGGAATCATCCTAATTTCTCATGGAGCAACAACCAAGGATCTTCTTCAACACTTAAGCTAAATTTTCCTTGTGGATTTCCACCTAGAGCTCTTATGCTAGGGAAGAAACCTATAATGGAAGAATGACGACGAACATGCTGCCCATTTGCGCATTGTGCTGTAAACTTTGTGCGAAAAACAATTCTATGCCAAATTTCCTAAATGTGAGTTCTAGTTAAAAAAAGTGGTTTTCTTGGGACATGTGGTGTATGGAGCTAGAATTTATGTTGATCCCCAAAAGATTAAGGTAATTTTATAGTGGGAGCAACCAAAAATAGTAACAGAGATACGGAGTTTCCTTGGCTTATATGGTTATTATAGGAGGTTTGTTCAGGGATTCTCGTTGATAGCTGCTTCTCTGACTCCTCTAACTCGTAAAGGAGTTAAGTTCGAGTGGGATGATGTTTATGAGAGTCGATTTCAGGAGCTGAAGAATCGGTTGACCTTCACTCTCATTTTGATACTTCCTGTTAATGGGAAAGAATTTGTGGTGTACAGTGATGCCTCTAAATTGAGATTAGGGTGCGTGTTAATGCAAGATGAGAAAGTGATAGCTTATGCTTCCCGACAATTGAAGAAGCATGAGACGAATTACCATACCCATGAATTAGAGTTAGCAGCAATAGTCTTTGCGTTGAAAATTTGGAGGCATTACTTATATGGTGAGCGTTGTCGGATTTTTACCGACCATAAGAGTTTGAAATACTTGCTCACCCATAAAGAGCTTAACTTGAGATAGAGACAATGGTTAGAGTTGATTAAGGATTAGACTTAGTGATTGATTATCACCTTGGGAAGGCAAATTTTATAGCAGATGCTTTAAGTCATAAATCCTCATCTTCATTAGCAACACTTCGGAGTTCTTATTTTTCAATATTACTTGAGATGAAATCTCTAGGGATCCAATTGAGAAATGGTGAGGATGGAACCTTACTTGCTAGCTTTGTTGTGTGACCTTTATTATTGAATCAAATCAGAGAATTACAGAAGTCTGATGATGAATTGAAACGGGAAGTTCAAAAGTTGCAAGATGGAGAGACTAATGAGTTTAGACTCGTTGATGATGGAATTTTGATATTTAGAGATCGGGTTTGAGTCCCTAAGGATGATCAGTTGAGACAAGCTATTTTGGAGGAAGCCCATTCTTTCGCCTATGCTTTACATCCCAGAAGCACCAAAATATACAGGACTATCAAGGAAAGTTATTAGTGGCCAGGTATGAAACGAGATGTAGCAGAGTTTGTAGCAAAATGTCTCACATGCTAACAGATCAAGGCAGAATATCAGAAACCATCGAGTACTCTTCAACCTCTACCTATCCCTAAATGGAAGTGAGAGCACGTGACTATCGACTTTGTACTGGGTTTACCTCAGACGTAGAGTGGGAATGATGCTATTTGGGTGATTGTGGATAGATTGACTAAGTCAGCCCATTTCTTGGCTATCCATAGCACGTATTCCTTTGAGAAACTAGCTAGACTTTATATAAATGAGATAGTGAGATTACATGGAGTCCTAGTTTCTATTGTGTCAGATCGAGACCTCCGGTTCACTTCTCGATTTTGGTCGAAATTCCAGGCTGCTCTCGAAACTAATTTGAGATTTAGCACTGGTTTTCATCCACAAACAGATGGTCAATCTGAATAGACTATTTAGACTTTGGAGGATATGCTACGGGCTTGTGTCATTGACTTTGCGGGGAGTTGGGATAGACATTTGCCATTGGTGGAGTTCACATATAACAATAGTTTTCAGTCTAGTATTAGGATGGCACCATACGACGCTCTGTATGGAAGAAAATGTCGAACTCCACTTTGCTGGGATGAAGTGGGTGAGAGAAAATTATTTAATGTAGAACTAATTGATCTGACTAATGACAATATCAAGGTTATCCGAGAGCGATTAAAGATAGCTCAAGATAGGCAAAAAAGTTACTCTGATAGACAGAGAAAAGATCTAGAATTCGAAATTGATGATAGAGTTTTTCTTAAGGTCTCTTCTTGGAAAGGTAATAATTTGAATACTTTGAGATATTAAGTTTTATTTGATTTTACTATTGTGGTAAATTGTGGTATCTTGTTCGATAATGAAAGGTGTGATCCGGTTTGCAAAGCGAGGAAAGCTCAATCCGAGATACATTGGACCCTTTCGTATTATTTAAAGGATTAGGCTAGTGGCTTATAGACTCAAATTACCCCCTGAGTTAGATCGGATTCACAATGTTTTCCACGTCTCAATGCTGAAAAAGTATGTACCTGATCCCTCCCATATCCTCGAGACACCTCCGATTGAGTTGTAAGGAGATTTGAAGTTCGAGGTGCAACCTGTACATATTCTAGATCGAAAGGATTGAGTTTTGAGAAATAAGAACATTCCAATGGTTAAGGTGTTGTGGAAAAATGCTCGAATGGAGGAGATGACGTGGGAAGTTGAGCACCAAATGAGAAACCAATACCCGTATCTTTTCTCCGAGTCCAATAAGTGAAATTTTGAGGTCAAAATTTTATTTTAAATGGGGTGGTGCTATCAAGCCTTACTCTATATTGTACTTGTCATGTCATTCATGTATTTGACAACATTCTTGCATACTTGAATACCTCAAAAAAATCGTCAAAAGACGGTAGTGTACCTAGTGGTATAACTAAGTTGATTTAAGCCTCGAACTAGTTCAAATAAAGATTTTAAGATACAATTGAGAGTTATTGAATCTTAGAATGACTTAATATGGTGATTCGGAGTTCGGGGATTGATTTGGAGTTAAATTGGAATTTTCTAATGTAGGGGTAAAATGGTCATTTTTCCACCCGAAGGCAAATTTGGGATGGTGGATGAAATCTTGATCAAGTTTGACTATTTGGAACATAATTTGAGCTTGAGAAGTGAAAAATTTTAATTCCGACAATTTTTCGAACATAAAGGGAAAAAGGTCATTTCAAGTGTCCACAAGGACACAATCAGAATTTTTGGAATTTTACACCACCTTGACACTTTTCAAACCCATGAAATTCATTTTATACTTTGGATAATTGAGGGATTTTGTGTGGTGGAGAAGAAATGCTTAATTATTAAGTTTTATGTACGGACTAATCACATGGTGACAAGTGTCAAGCTTTAATATTATTATATTTTCCTTTATAAACACAACTAAAACTCTCCCATCTCATTTCTCTTAGCCGGCCAAGGCAAGAACAAAAGGGAAAAAGCATAAAACAAACCCTAGAGAAGAAAATCAAGAGAAAATTCATTGGATTTCAAGGAATTAAGCAAGTAAAGGTAAAATATCTTAATTCTAGCTTGTGATCTACTTTTCCTATGCATTCTTTTTCAATTAATATGGTTAAAATTCAAGATCTCATGAAGGATTCATGGTTGACCGAATTTAGAGAGAGAAGATTTGATGATTTATTTGGTTAGATTTCAAGGTATCTTGGTGTTTTTTGTTGTTTGGTGATGTTTAGCATGAAAAACAAGCAAGAAATTTCATGCCCTTCACCCACACTCCTTGGCTGAAATTTTCAAGAGAGAAATTGGATAATGGACTTTGATGAATTTCATGCTATTTAGGTGTTTTTAGTTGTTTTATGATGTAAGGTGTAAAAATCAAGCATGAAAATTACATGTTCTACACTAAACCTTCAATGGCCGAATTTTACAAGGAAGATATTGATGATGGATTTTTGTGATATTACATATTATTTAACTTGTAATTGATGACTTGGAGTGTTGGAAGTGGAATCAAGTTAATTGGAGTTGAATTGGATGTATTGGCCAATTAACCGGTGTATAGATCGAATTAGGCCAATACCATTTTATTTCGATACATAATTGAAGCTACATAGAACACCATATTTAGATAATAATCCGAACATTTCGCATCCCATTTCATGCATTCATATAGAGCCTAAATTAGTTTTATAACGGTTTAGTACAAATATAGTAAATTGCTTGTTGTGCATTATGTTTAGGTGGTGAAACTTCCGATAAGGGTAAGGAGATTGTACTCGAAGACCCAGACTAGGAGTACTTCAACTTCGATATTGTGAGTAACCTTATTATCGTCTTAATTATCTAAAGTAGTTTTTATTCGTTTTTGTGATTTTATAGAAAAATGAGTTTAAATGGTAAATCCTTATGTTTTATAAGTAAAATGTGATCAAATGAAATGAGTTTTATAAATCATTTTTAAATTGAATGATGATTTTAGAAATTGAGTAATTGGAGACTGTTTGTTTGTATTGTAAATTTATGGTTTGAATTGAATGGCTTATGGTGATATTGGCATGAATGGCTGAATTGGAAATTGTGTTGAAATTGTATGAACTGTTTGTTTTGCCATAACAGGCTGGGTAGAAATATAATTGCCATGTCATGCTGTCGAAACTTTTATTGATTTGGTTTGATATTGATTAGTCACTGCAATGGCAAGTTTTCCGTGGACCAGCTTATTAGAGAGGGGCATGGTAAACTCGATTATATTTTACCTCGGTACGAGAGGCGCGGAGGGTATCTCCTGATGTAAAGCTTTAGAGTTCACTATACGCTAAACCACCACGTGAGGGTGAACTCAGCCAACGCCAAGGAACGACTATGCTTTTAAATGTAAAAATCTGTTTTATGCGTATATGAACTTTTCTTTAACAGCCTTGGCAGACTCAGTTGGATGCCCAGGCCAAGGTATCCCCGAGAATGAGTTTTGGCACGAGCCAAATTTTTAAGAAATTCATAAGCCATGTTGATTATTTGAGTGAAATGAAATTATTTTATATAGTAGAAATGATATTGAAACGTTATGAATCATAGTATGATGAACTATTTTAAGTTGTCTCCATTTACTCGACTTCAGATATTTTAGATGATGTTTGTTTACTCACTGAGTTTATATAAACTCACCACCCTCATTTCCACTCATTCTAGGATCAGGACAGTCTGTAGATAGCTGATTTCATCAAGGATCTACTTTAGGATTTACATCCTTAGAAATCAAAAGTCTACCTTCTTGTACATATTTGTTTATTTTGGGGGCCCACATGTCATTGTAGAATATTTTGTATACCTGGCTGCGTGTGCCACTGTATGTATGAATATATTTTGCTTTTACATTGCAAAAATTATTTACGCAGAGTTCTATAAATATTGTTTTATAAGAAAATAGAATATTTTATTTAGTTTGATTAGCCATAATTTCATTTCAAATGGATGATTTAGATTGCTAAAATTTTTTTTAGATAAGAAATGTATATTTTTCGATCATATACTGTATTTTTATCGGGTTTCAAAATTTTCAAGTAAAAATGACAAAAATATCAGTGTGTGGCAGAAATTATTTTTTTGTTTATTTTGATTTAAAAATAGTTTATATCCCCTAAAACATGATATTTAGTAACTATTGCTCACAGGGGAGATGTAAAACTGATGCAAGAGCCTTGCAAGGTTTCAGTTGACTTTTCGGGTAATGAATGTCTATAGAGATATCGCGGTGGATGTCACGGACTTGAAGGGAGTACCGGGTCATGACATGAGTAAAGAGGTAAGTGATTAGTATTTGATATTTGAAATTTCAATTAATTCTGATGAAAAAAAATTGAAAATGATGTTGAAAAAAAAATTGTGGTTGAAAAATTTGTTGAAAAATCAAAAACAAAAAAATCACAATTAAAACCTGCATCCATAGCCCCACTACCTTTTCCTTAACGTTTTCAAAAAGAAAAACTTGACAAACAATTCTAAAGATTTATTGATGTATTTAAGAAGTTGCACATTAATATTCCTTTTGCTGAAACTCTAGAATAAATGCCAAGATGAAATTATGTGAGTTTGAGACTATTGTAGTTACTGAAGAGTGTAGTGCCATAATTCAAATTAAGCTTCTACTAAAACTTAAAGATCTAGGTGGTTTTACTATTCGTTGCACTATTGGTACTTTTTGTTTTGCAAAAGCTTTATGTTATTTAGGCGCAAGTATAAATTTGATGCTACTATCCGTTTATCAAAAACTTGGTTTAGAAGATATTAAACCCTCTTCTGTGACTTTTCAACTTGCTGATCGATCCATCACTTATCTTTATGGCATTGTGGAAGATGTTTTGGTAAAAGTTGATAAGTTAATTTTTCCAATAGATTTTATTATACTTGACATGAAAGAATATTGTGAAATGCTGATCATTCTTGGGAGATCTTTCTTACACATTGCTAGAGCTCTAATTGATGTGGAAAAAGGTGAGCTTACCTTAAGTGTTGAAGACCAAAAGGTAACATTTAATATGTTTAAGCTTTAAAATTTTCCAATGAGCATGATGCGTGTTTTTCAATTAATGTGGTGGAAAGTATTACCAATAATGTGTTTGTTGAGAATTATTCTAATGATCCACTTGAAGTGTCTTTGATTTCTTCCTGTGATATTATTGATGAAATAGTTCTTGAATATCTAATTATTTAGATGCTTCATCACGTCTCCTTAGATCTCAATTTGAGTCTTTGGAATTACCAACACTATAAAAAAATTTGATATTACCGATGAAAATTTCCATTGCTATTACTTACAATTTCGTCAATAAGAAGAATTACTGACGGAATTCCTAATGGAATTTTTCGTCAATTTTCAATAACAAATGCTATAGTCAGTAAAGGTAAATTCATCAACAATGGAATATTTCGTCACTAACTTACCAATTGAAAATTTCGTTGGGAATTTTGTTGACAAAGACTCGGATCCGTTGGTTGAAATGTCGTCAATAAAGAGAGAAATCGGTTGATAAATCCCATTGGTAACAATATGTATGGATTTAAACTTGTTAGAAATTTCGTTGGTGGTTACTGATGGAACTATTTAGTTGGCAATTCATTGGAAAATACCAACGAAATTGCCAACAAATTGCCAACGGATCCTGCTTGGAACCTTACAAGCATTATCCATTGGCAAATGGTAATAATTCCATCTGTATTCTATTGGTATTTTATATGACTTTTGATAGAAAAAGATGAATTTCGTTGGCGATTCTATCGGTAAATGATGAAATCCATTGATAAATGATGAAATCCGTCAGTAATTCTATTGGTAATACTTGCAGAACATATATATATTTTGGGATCAAATTTTGTCCTGTTTGTAATAAAATCATTATATAATGTTGTTATTGATAAAGTTAATCTATAGCAAACACAAAAATGCATTTATATATAATCCATATATATATATAAATTGAAAATGTAATACAAATGTAAACATATGATAATAATCCAAATGTAAACATCTAATATAAATACAAATGTCACTGAGGGGGTGGTTGCTGCTGTTGGTGTGGTGGAGGTTGATGATCCAACGACTGTGATGAGGAAGGTTTGGAGGTGTTTGACGATCTTTTCGATCTAATTACCTCTATCAACAAGTCATTAAGTTTGGTAAGAGACGTTTTCAAGTCTTTGAAGTCAATAACCAATTCCTTATAACCCTCGGGCTCAAGCTTAGGACTCGAAGGAGGTGGTATAACGGTAGGGCCATAAGTAAACTCAGATGTTGTTGATGGAGCTAGAGGTCTCAAAGTGGGGACTCTGGTGCCAAATTTGTAAACGTGCATCCTATTGCTGGTGATAAGGTTATAGGGAACATATGCTATTTCATCCATCGCTTACTCTCAGCTCCCTTTTTTAGCTTTGTTTAGGTTTTCAAATTAATCTAATTGGTGATCAAGCAATCAAACGTATTAAGAACAAGATTGAAATAAACAATTCAAACACTATCAATCATAAGCAAGAGAAAATGTTAAAAATTCAAACAATGCATTAGGTTCAATTGCATTTCTAGATTACAAAAACTTAGTTCGACATAAAGTATGTAAAAATCATAAAAAAAAGTATAAACATTAAAACTAAACAAGAAATTAAAAGATAACAAGAAAGAACTCTAAAATTTATCACGCTTTTTATCCGCAATCTTCCTTGCTAGCTTTAATGCTTCGTTTTTTTTTAGAAAATCCATGTTTAATTATTGTTTTCCATGCTTCTCAAAAGGGAATTAAATAGGGCTTGAATCCAACACCAACTAGAAGTCAAATAGGTCTCAAAGTCTTTTTTCTCCACTGGGCACTAGGGCTTCCTTTACTTAGGCATTGCGGCACTGAGCAACACATATATATTTTTTCTCTATCTTTCATTGGGTGCCACGACATTGATGCTCCTCAAAGCCTTGAGCATTTTTCCCAATCAGGGTTCCACAGCATTGGTTCCATGGTGGTTGCGACACTCAAAGCTCCTTGTTGCTCATTTAGACTTTGCTGCACTACTTTGTTTTTGACATGGCTTTTGACTATTCTTCAGGCTGAATTAGGAAACATGGTATGTATGAAAGTTGTAGCTCTGACTTTTATCTTTCTAATGGTTTAAGAACAAGTCAATTGAACTTCGGTGGTGAAAGATATGCTTAAAATACCACAACATGTGCAGATGAAGTTTGCAACTTAAATGCATGTCCTTCACTGAATAAGCCCTATTTTCAAAGCACACTTACAAAAACATAAAATTTGACTTAAATAATAACAAAACTTAAAATAAAACATTATAAAATAACTTAACACAATCGAACCCAATATAATTGAATTAAACAAAAATAGATGGCTAAAAACTCTTAATACTTAAATTAGATATCAAGAACTTATACAAAGTATATTGGAAATTAAGATCAGATAACTCTATAAAATAAAGTTATCGCCTTACGACCAAGTCTGCGAGAGTTGTCGACAACACGAGAATCAATTTGACTCGCATGTTGACAGACGTATGAAAAAGTTACACGGCTTTAAATTATTTGAAGTATTAAATGAACAAAAAAATTGACTTATTAAATATAACTTACATATTGTTTAAACTAATTACAAAATGATCTATCATGTACTTATTCCAATTCCTTTTTGGATATATCGTACTATTCTCTTTTTACCATATCATTAAACGTCTTATAGATAGGAGGAACAGTAATCACAAATTAATACCATTCTCCAAATTACAATTTTCTAAATTATTGCTTAAACTTATCCTTAATGTATAATAATATCTCATCAAAGTTCATTAGTACATATAGTTCAGCTGCATAGAACTCATTCTCCTCTAGTATTGATGCTTCTCGTATTAACCTAAAGGTTGATTGGGATAGGTGAAAATCGAGAGACTACTGTTAGCATCAATATCTCTGCCATTGTCATTTTGTGGGATCCAATTCATTCTTGTTAGGATTGTAGGTTTGGATTACATCAAACAAAAAAAATGATATTTCCTCGATGATATATGCGTCACAAATGGATCCTTCCATTGATGCTCGATTTTTCATCTTTTTTTCATATGTTTTAAAAACCTAAAAATCAACGTTCGTTTCTAGATTCTAATTGTCAAATACCTTTAAAATTTAAATTACATGTGTGCGTTTAGGGGTTTACCTCAAACAGATACATCCATCGATAATGGATCAATCCTCCAACCTTAGCTTTGTATGGAAAATGGATAACAAATTCTCCATTGAGTCGAAAAAACTAGGGGAAAAACCTTTTCTAATTTGCAAATGGTTTCAATGATTTTCCCTTTCAATGCATTGATATGCTCAAGATGCAGTTTGATTTCATGTACATCAAGAAAGAAACGTGAGATCTTAACAATTGCTCTTCATATAGTGTGGGGGACCATATCACGTAAGGCAATTAGGAGGGACTGTTGTAGGAAAACGTGACAATCATGATTTTTCATCTTATAAAATTTAAATTCTTGCTCATTCACATAGTTTGCTATATTAGAGGTGAAACCATCTAGTAATCTTAATTATTTCATCGAAGCACACACAGCTATATGTTGTTCCTTAGTCAAAGTGTATGAGGCTTTCAGTTTACAAAGTTTAAAGTTGTTTTCAATTAAGTTCTATTCCGAACTCCGGTAACACACCTCCAAATCACGACGAGCCTTGATATTATCTTTCGTCTTCCCTAGAACATTCATCATCATGTTGAATATATTTTCAAATATGTTTTGCTCAATATGCATCACATCCAAGTTGTGATGAATAAGATTTGTCTACGAATATGGTAACTCCCCAAACATGCTTTTCTTAGTCCAATTATGGGTTTGATAAAAACTCGATAACTTTTGGTCACCCACTTTTGTCCAACTCGTGTTATTTAGAAATGACTCCAATTGTTCCAAGATCTCCACACTGGATAATTGAAGAATTGGAAGGTCCCATTCAACATGTTTTTTAAATTTATCTTTTTGGTGATGAAAAGGATGATCCATTGGCAAGAATTGTCTATGACAATAAAGAAAACAAGCCTTCCTCCCATACTCCAAGAAGAAACTCTTTCCATGTTCCATGCAATATGAACATGATAACATCCATGAGTGCTCCACCTAGACAACATACCATATGTAGGGGAGTTATTAATGGTCCATAGGAGTGTTGCTCGTAAAATAAAATTTTGGCGAGTAAAAACATCGTACGTGACCACCCTTTGTCCCACAAAACTTTTAAGTCATCTATCAGAGGTTGTAATAACACATCAATGTTCTATCAGGGACTTATCTTCCTCGGATGACCATACTAATAAAAATGTACGGTTGCTTCATGTATATCCACAGAGGTAAGTTACAAATAGTGACCATTATAGGCCAAACAGAATTCAGTTTTGCTGTCAACCTGAATGGACTAAAATCATTTGAACATTTGACACTATAAGGCTTAAAGGAAAAAAGTTAATGGGTGCAATTAAAATGTTGCCATGCCTCACCATCAATAGGATGCCTTAGCACTCCATCATTATATTGATGTGTGGCATGCCATGTCATGTATTCTGTAGTTTTCCTTGACATATATAGCCTTTGCAATCTCAGTGTTAATGGAAAAGTATCACAAAATCTTAAAAGGAATTTTTTTCTCCCTTTCTCCCCTTGATTTATTCGGTTTACACTGAGGATGACCACAAAATGGACAATAAGACAACTCAAAATACTCATTATAAATCAACACACAATAATTCTTACATGCATGAGTTTTCTAATAGTCGAGCCCAAGTTCCTTCAGTAGTGTCTTCATGTTATAGAAGTTTTCTGGTAATGCTTCATCAGATGGTAATATCTCTTTCACTAGTTGCATCAGACTATTAAAGCATGCCTTACTCATGTTAAATTTTGACTTCACATTTAGTAATTGGGACATAGTTGACAGTTTTGTGTGCTTCTCGCATCCGACCCACAAGGGCATTGGCATCATTTAACCTTAAAAGGAAGGATGCAACATTTAGATTTGGATCTTCAAGAAAGATTGATTCATCTCATGTCTCATCATTGAACTAAAACTCTCATCGTAAAGTATCCATAACTATTTCAGCATATGGCTTTTTTACTCTAAGTTCATTAACAACTTCGTTCTGTTCACCAACAAAATGTCCCAATGATTGGCTAGCACGAAACGATTCGCCATGTGCATCCCATATTGTGTACGCATTAGTAAACCCTTTATGAAATAGATGTTCCCGAAATTTATCAGTAATCAAGAACTTGCTATTCATGCATTGAGAGCAAGGACATATGATCTTATTCTCAGTCTTGTTTCTTGGTTGATTGAACACAAATGAAATAAATTCATCTACGCCATTCACAAATTCTATCCTTAAAAATCTACTTAAATCGACTCGACAATACATCCAACTCCTATCTTGTTTCATTTTGAGAAAAATATTAAAACAGACATATGATTTTGTCTATTATCAAATGTTAACATAAACATCAATTGAAAACCAAATCCAACTAAATACTAGAATTATTTAATTGCTTAACTACTAAAACTTTTTTTGATTTGATTCATTAAATTATTTAACTAATTTAATAAAACCTTAATTAATGTAAATACTTTTAAATTTTACTAAAGTTTACTAATACATTTTGAATTGATTAATTACTATCATTTGATTTGTTAAATTACTAACTTTATTAATTGATTAATTACTAATACATGATTTTTTGAAATTAGTTAAATTTTGTAATTAATTCCCTAAACCCCTTAATTAATTTAAATAAAAATTAATATTATATAATATTACTAATTTAATTAATTCTTTAATAACTTACAGCACCTTAACACTTAATTAACTAAATTATTTAATTCCCTTACTAAACACCTTTATTTATTTAAATATTTTTAAAATTAAATAATATTATTGGTTTAGTTTATTGCTTAACTACTAAAACATTTTTTCAATTGATTAGTTAAATTATTTCACTAATTTAATAAAGCCTTAATTAATGCAAGTGCTTTTAAAGTTTACTAAATTTACTAATAAATTTTGAATTGATTAATTATTGTAATTTGATTTGTTAAATTACTAATTTAATTAATTGATTAATTACTTCAGAATTAGTTAAATTTTGTAATTAATTCCCTAAACCCCTTAATTAATTTAAATAAAAAAATTACTATTATATAATATTACTAATTTAATTAATTCCTTAATTACTTATAACAACCTAGCACTTCATTAACTAAATTATTTAATTACCTCAATAAACACCTTAATTTATTTACATATTTTTAAAATTAAATAATATTACTAATTTAATTTATTGCTTAACTACTAAAACTTTTTATCATTTGATTAGTTAAATTACAAATTTAATTAATTGATTGATAACTAATATATGATTTTTCAGAATTAGTTAAAATTTGTAATTATAACTCTAACTCTTAATTAATTTAAACAAAAAATTAATGTTATATAATATTACTCATTTACCTTATTGCTTAATTACTTACATTAACATTAAANACTCTAACTCTTAATTAATTTAAACAAAAAATTAATGTTATATAATATTACTCATTTACCTTATTGCTTAATTACTTACATTACATTACTTAATTAACTTAATTATTTAATTAAATCATTAATACTTTAATTAATTTAAATATTTTTAAATTAAATAATATTACTAATGTAGTTAATTACTTATTTTCTATAACAATTTCGATTTCCTTAATTCCATTTGATCACTAAAATTTAATTCCATTAATTTAAATATTTGCTTAATTACTAAACTTTGCTTAATTAATTACTAGGTTATCGATAGCTCCATTATATAGAGTTATTTTTACACATTTTTGGGGTTTAAATAACTAGATCCTTGAGATTTTAAGTTTGGATCTTAAGCATTTTATGTGTTTTTCTAGTTTAAGTTAGATTACATGTTGAGTCATTAATTTAAGTTATTTTAGTTTTATTTTATTTTATTTTGCTTTAATTTACTTTAAGAATAGTTATTGTTGATTTCTCTCATGGCTTTTCTAGGATATTTGATGAGAAAGGCTCATTGGATTTAAAATCGCACAAGTATTGTGAAGGCTTTGTTTGTACATGCTGCAGTATTTTGATGATAACTTGAGGTCCAAAAGTTCAATTGATGAGATTCTTTGTCCATTGGAAAGCTAAGAGAACAGGCTACAACTATCATGATCACTATATTTCCTAGTTCGGATCCAATCAAGGTGAAAATTGCAATGGAAGACAATAGATGGTTGTAGTTCTACACAAGGCAGCATGTTGATTGGAAGTTGCGGCCTTGAGTTACTCAAGGTTGCAGTGCTGAGGAAGTTAGGGTTGTAGAGCTAGGAAGAGCATGGCCATGGTGTTGGATGAATGGAGTTCACCATACAAACTCTCGAGGCCAAGTCGCCATGGTGCTGATGAAGTAGCGTTGTGATGTCATAGGACAGCTATAGCGCCGCAATTCCAAGGAGGACGAGGCCGTGGCGCCACACTACTTTTCAAGAATAATTTTTTATGTGGGAATATGGAAATTAGGATAATTTAAACCTATTTAAAGGACCTTTTTCAGAGCATTCAAGGGAGAGAACGGGTAGCAACTATTCTAGAGATTTGGAACTAAGAATCAAGCAAGAGAGCAAGGGAAATTGAGATAGATTTGAGATCACAAAGCTTTAACATTAGTTTCTTTTTCTATTTTGTGTTTTTCTTATTTTTTTGGACTTGAATTCATAGCTAAATTTCTTTGGATAATGTTTTACTTAGATATCATGACCTAATTTGCTTTTTCTAGGATTATGGTGGATTTCAACATGTAGTTAAATATTAGTTTCTTTTTATTTATCATGAATGGGTATAGTTTTGCTTATTCAAATATGTTATTAATGCTTTTAATTGCTTAACAATAATTAACTGATTTGTGAATCTAATTGAGACTTGACAGAGAGATTTTAGATTGGACTAAGATTTGAATAGTGTATGCTCATGTCACTTAGGTGATCTGATTCGTGATTCGAGTAAACATATGGTAATTTCCATAGATAGCCAAATTAGAACACTAGATTAATGAAGCTTATTTAATTGATTCCTATTGATATATAGTGACCCAATTAAGCTAGGTATTTGTTCAAGCATCTCGACAGAGCCTTGTACGTAATTTTGGATTCTAAGTTAGTAAAACCACCCATACATGTAAATAATAAGATACGTTGGTATCTGATAAAGTGTTGAATGAACCCATAATCTTATGTTTTTTTCTATTGCCTTTCTCAAGTAATTTTAATTTATGTTAGTTAATTTAGCGATTTCTTTAATTTAGTTTTAATTAATTTTTAGAAAATTTTAGTTACTTAAATAAGAATAATTTGTCATAAATTTTAGTACTTAGTAAAGATTCAGAAACAAATCTCCGTGGGAACAATATTCTACCTTATCACTATATTACTTATTTGCAATAACGTGCACTTGCATGAAAGATAAACAATAATTACGAGAGTTTGCTTAATTACTAAAAAATAGTAATTTTGCTTGATTACTAAACTTTGGTTAAAACTGTCACGACCCGGTACTCCCCTCGAGCCCGTGACAACCGCCGCGGTGTCCCGGTAGACACTTATTGCCCGGAATGTCAACCCGAAACCCCGCAAGGCTTTACTATCAGTTTCTCTGTTCCCTTGTGAGCAACCATTGTCAAATATCGTGTTCTAAAATATTTTAAGCTGTTTCCAACTTTAAACAAATAAAATATTAATTTTTCGTCTCACAAGGGTATTTTGGTCATTTTTCTCAAAAATTTTAAAACTGGCTAAAACGTAATATACAAGTACAAAACACACAATTCATATTCAAAATGAGTTTAAAAGTCTAAAATCTTCATTTAAAACGAAATTATGGTTATTTGAATATAATAAGAAAATAAAAGAAATATTAAGTAAAATATTCTATTTTCTTATAAAACAATATTTATAGAGTTATACGTGAATAATTTTTATAACGTAAAAGCTAAATAAATTTATACATACTTAAATACAGTAAGCCAAAATATTTAATTTAATTTACAATAACAAGAGTGCCCCCGAATAAACAAAAGTAAAGAGGACTGTGAACCTACGGTTTGGAAAATGCAGATCCCACTGTAGTCCTCGATGAGATCAGCTATCTACAGTCTATACTGAACCTGAAATGGGTGGAAAGGAGGGTGGTGAGATTATAAAATCCCAATGAGTAAACAAACATCATCATAAACATCTAGAGTTGAGTACATGGAGACAATAAAGTAAATCATCATAAACTGGGTTATAGCATTAGAACACATTTTGTTCAAAACACGTAAAGAGGCTTATGAATCTCATAAAAATCTAGGCTTGTGCCATAAATCCATTCTCGGGGACACCTTGGCCGAGGCATCCTACCGAGACCGCCAAGGCTATTAAAATTCACATTTCACATAAATCATGTTTTTGTTTTGAAAACATAGCCGTTCCTTGGCGTTGGCTGAGTTCCCCCTCACGTGGTGGTTTAGCGTGAAGTGAACCCTAAACTTTACCCCAGGAGATACCCTACGCGCCTCTCCGTTCGAGGTAAGAATATAATGGGGTTTACCGTGCCCCTCTAAAAGGCTGGTCCACAGAAACCCCCTACTGCAGTGATTAATTAATATATAATCCACCATATAATAAAACTCAATAACATGATATGGCAATTTTGTAATTCGTAGTTTTTCAAGGTAACCAAACAATTCGCATTTCAATACAATTGCCAACTAGCCAATCATGCTCGATTTATCATAAGCCAGTTAATTTAAACAATCAAATTGCCACAATTAACAGTCTCCGTGTACTCTATTTTTCAAAATCACTATTAATTTCAAAACAATTTATAATTTAATTTCATTGAAACTCATTTATTCATAAAACATGAAAATTTATCTTTTTAAATTCCTTTTTCCATAGAATTCATGAAAGCATCTAAAAACCACCCTAGATAATTAAAATGACAGTAAGTTTACTCACAATGTCTAGAATGCAGACTTTCGAAGCACTCTGTCTACTGGTCCTCGGATGCAATTTCCTTGCCTTTATCGGAGGACTCACCACCTTGACACAGTACAAAATCGAGAGTTTCACCAAGTTGGTACTAAATCAAAATTAAACTAATTTAGACTACCAATGCATGATATGGAATGCAAAAATGCACTGGTAACTATCTAAACCCGGTATTGGCCTAATTCGTCTTATCACCCGATTAAATTCCTAACGGGTCCGTTTAAACTCCAATTTAATTCTTTTCAGTTTCTATACCTCAATTGCACCCAAATTAACTTAATGTCCCTCAGTGTGGTGCAAATTATCAGTCCCAACAGCAAATTACGAAAATACCCCTAGTGGGTAAAAATTCGTATTTTTGCTCCGAAAATTCCCATTATTTTTCTAGGCTCATAATTCATCATTCCTTAACCAATTCTCCTAGAATAAAATCAAACTCATCCTCACTCACTACATGGTAAATTCAGCCATTAATGGTTGGGGGAGAAAATAAATTCTTTTCTTGTTGTTTTGTTTCTAAATATGCTAAACTAACTAAAAACACTAACATAAATTAAAATCAAATAAATCCAACAACTTTCTCTCTCCTAACCCATTTTTTCAGAATTGAATTCATCATGAAAACATGTAATTTAATCATGGAAAATAAAGAGAAATGCTTGGGAATAAGAAAACTCAAGCTTAATAGAAAAAATCTCACCTTTTTCACTTAATTTCCTTGAAAATTCACACTTTTTCTTTGATTTTCTCTCTCTAGGGTTTTGTTTTTGTTTTCTCTCTCTTCTTGCTGGTTTGGCCGGCCATGGGGTGGAAGATGGGCTGATTTTGTGCCTTTTAAAAAGGAAAATAATAAATTAATAAAGGCATGACACGTGGCATCATGTCATTGGCCCGTTTTTAAAACTTTAAAAATTTTAATCCTTTTTATCTCCGCCACACAATTAGTCAATGGTAAAAAATGAGGATAAAGGAAGATCATGTGCTGAAAAAATGTCCTGGTGGTGGAAAATTACAATTTTGCCCCCTTGGGTGGTAAAATTACCATTTTACCCTTTTACTCCAAATTATACCGAAATTAAAATGTTTTAGTTCTAAACCTCAAATCTTACTCAAATAAGTCAAATTATACTCCAATAAGTCAAATGGGGCCAAAAATATCTTTTCTAAAATTCTCATTTTGTCTCTAGGTGGCAAATGACCATTTTGCCCCTAGATAGCGAAAATATCGGTTTGACTCCAAATTGATCCTCGAACTCCGAATCACCATACTAAACCATTCTGGGACTTTAAAATTCTTAATTTCATCGTAAATTCTCTATTTGATCTAGTTCGAGGCTTAAATCAACTTTATTATACCTCTAGGTACAATACCGACTTTTGTAAATTTTTCGGGACTCTCCTAGCATGCAAACATGCTATCCATCACATGTATATCATGATAAATATTTTTATAGAGTCGGGCTTGTCATCTTCTCCCCCACTTGGATCAACCATATGATCCTTCTTTTTGATTGACTTCGACATCCAGCTAAATATTAATATTTTAATATTATTTTATTCTAAAAATTTTATCTTGTCTCCTTGGTACCCAAAATACCTTATTATGCCTCACTTCACTTCCAAATCGCCTTTTATCTCACAAATTCTCCTTCGATAAAATTATTATTATTTTATTATTATTTTCTCACTTGCGAAATATTTTATCCTAAATTACTCCTTTCGTCTTTTATCACTTCTAAACATTTTAATTGACCTCAATTTACATTCAATCAACTTTATTTATCACCATATCAAAGTATGGGGTATTTCATTAATCAAGCAAATTTTGCTTGATTAAAATTCAACTAGAAAATTGTAATAAATCCTAATTATTTTCAACATAAATCCAAAAATTTTTTCCAAAGTACAACAACATAAACTCAACTACCAAAATACAACCAAATATTTTCCCAAAATCATGCCAACAACAAATTAAACCCAGTATACAAACCCTAAATTCAAACTCTAAGCTAAAAAAATGCCAGTCACAAATTAGCAACCAATTTACCTTGAAGCAACAAATTAGAAATAATGCCAGCAACATTCAAATAAGTAATCATGGTTACATTAATTCATAAATAATCCTTGAAATCCTGAAGCAAATAGTAAATTTCAAGCAAGATTAATGAAAAAATTTTTAATACTTAAAAATCAAAACTTTAGCTACTTGGGTATGAGTGAAATGAACTAGAGAAAGGAGAAGATGAATGTCGGTCGGGCGGCAGGTTCAATCGCAGCCGGGATTGCCAGATGGGCAGTTGGGAAAAGTGAGAAAGTGTAAGAAAGCGGGAGAAGCCGACAGTTGGGTTGTGTGGTTAGCGAGGTTGGGCGAACTATTGACGGTCGGTAAGATTAGGGGGAGAGTGAAGGAGACAAAGAAGAGAAGGAAGAGAAAAGAAAAGGGAGAAATGGGGGGAGAAATCTCGTGTGGGGATTTTTATTTTCATTGATGATGGAATTTTTCATCGGTAATTAAAATTAGGATAAATGGGGCACAAATCTAGCGTGCGTATTTTTAATTTAATTATCGTGGGAAGATTTTGTCGATAGTTAAAATAGGGATAAATGGGTGGGAAAATCCTACATGTGAATTTTAATATTTATTACCTATAAAATTACAGTTGTCGGTAATTAAAAAATAAATATTGATTGTAATTCTGTCGATAAGCTTACCAATGTCATACCATATCACCGACCAGGTAATCTGTCAATAACATGGTTGGTAAATTTCATTGGTAATCTATTACCGATGGATAGATTTTGTCAGTAAATTTCACACCATCTTATTGTTCATTCACCCAATTATATTATTGATAGAATATTGACAAATTTAATTTTGTTGGTATTTTTTATTGGTAATTTGTCTATATTTGTCATAATCTTGTTCCTTTGGTAATGCATTGGTAATAGTCGACAGATTGTTACCGCCGAAATTTATTTTGTCAATAAAACCTGTGTTTTTTGTAGTGCAACTTTAACTTCACCAACCAAGCCTTCTATTGAAGAACCTTCAACACTTGAGCTCAAGCCATTACTTAACCATTTAAGGTACTATTTTTTGGGAAAGTCATCTACATTACCAGTAATTGTTTTTTCTTCTCTTACTAATATGTAAGAAAAAAAACTCCTTCTTGTTTTTAGAGAATACAAGAAAGTAATTGGGTAGACTATTGTCAATATAAAAGGAATTAGCGTATCAATTTGAATCCACAAAATTCTTTTGGAAGAAGACCACAAGGCAACCAATGAGCATCAACGTCGGTTAAATTCGATAATGAAAGAGGTGGTAAAGAAAGAACTTATCAAGTGGTTAGATGCATGTATTATTTATCCTATTTCTAATAGTTCATGGGTAAGTTTTGTTCAATATGTGCCAAAGAAAAAAGGTATGACTACAATTTCCAAAGGAAATAATAAGCTCATTCCTACTATAACTATGACTAGTTGCAGGGTATGTATGGACTATAGAAAGTTGAACAAAGTCACTAGAAAAGATCACTTTTTACTCCTTTTTATTGATCAAATGCTTGATAGACTAGCAGATAAGTTATTTTATTACTTTTTGGATGGTTATTCTAGTTATAATCAAATTGTCACTGTTCTTAAAGACCATAAAAAAACCACCTTTACTTGCCCTTTTGAGACTTTTGCTTTTCAAAGAGTGCATTTTGCTTTTTGTAATGCTCTAACTACTTTTTTGAGATATATAATGGCCATTTTTTCTGATATGGTTGACAAGTGCTTGGAAATATTTGTGGATGATTTTTCAGTTTTTAGTGATATTTTTGATGACTGTCTATTTAATCTTACTAGAGTACTTAAAAGATGTGAAGAAACTAATTTAGCTTTAAATTGGGAAAAATGTCACTTTATGGTGCAAGAAGGCATAATCCTTGCACACCGAGTTTCTAACAAAGGTTTGGAAGTAGATAAAGCAAAAATTCAAACAATTGAAAAACTTCCACCCCTCACCACTGTAAAAGTTATCTATAGTCTTTTGGGACATTCTAGATTTCATAGGAGATTTATTACCGATTTTTCTAAAAGTTCTAAACTACTTCGTCATTTGTTGGAAAAGATACTCTTTTTAATTTTGATGATGCTTGCCATGATAATTTTGTTGAATTGAAAAAGAGATTAATTTCTACTCCTATTATCATTGTTCTAGATTGGAATCTCCCTTTTGAATTAATGTGTGATGCTAGTGATTATGCAGTTGGCATTGTTTTGGGCCAAAGGAAAAAGAAAATTTTGCTTCCAATTTACTATGCCAACAGAACATTGATTGATGTTTAATCAAATTACACCACCAGTAAAAATAGTTGCTTGCTATTATTTTTTTCTTTTGATAAATTTCACTCCTATCTTGTTGGTACTAAAGTTATTGTTTATACTGACCATTCAGTAATTAAATATCTAATTGAAAAAAAAGATGCCAAACCACGCTGATAAAGTGGGTACTTTTGCTTCAAGAATTTGAGTTGGAAATTTGAGAGAAGAAAGGGATAGAAAATTAAGTGATAGACCATCTATCTAGATTAGAGAATGAGGTACAAGCTTGAAATTCAATAGTGATTAATGAGATTTTTCTTGATAAGCAAGTGTTTCATGTAGAGAAGCAGAAAAATTTACCATGGTATCTTGATTTTGTGAACTACATTGTAAGTAATCTCTTCCCTCCTAGATTTAATTTTCAATAAAAGAACAAATTCTTGGGTGATGTTAAATATTATATATGGGATGAGTCTTTTCTTTGCAAGCAATGTGGGGAGGATAAAATTATTAGAAAATGTGTTTTTGAAGAAGAATTTGAAAATATTTTTCATCATTGCCATTCATCTAACTATAGAGACAAAGAACTACTGCAAATGTTCTACAATAAGGTTTTTACTAGCCCTTTCTTTTTAAAGATGCTCAATATTTTGTTGAAAGATGTGATAGATGTCAAAAAGTGGGCAATATATCTAGAAGACATGAGATGTTTCTCAACAACATCCTTAAGGTTGAAATTTTTGATGTATGGGGAATTGATGTTATGGGTCCATTTATTCCATCATTCAATAATGAATACATCTTGGTTGTTGTTGATTATGTTTCTAAATGGGTTGGAGCCATAGCATTGCAAGGAATGACTCTAAGGTAGTGATGAACTTATTGAAAAAGGACATCCTCACACATTTTGGTCACCTAGAGCCATAATCATTGATGAAGGATCTTATTTTTGCAATAAAAATTTTGTGGCACTTCTTGCCAAATATGGGGTCAAACATAAAATTGCCATTTCTTATCATCCTTAAACTAGTGGCAAAGCTGAAGCTTCAAATAGAGAAATTAAAAGAACTTTAGAGAAGATTGTTTGTGTTTCTAGAAAAGATTGGTTGAAAAAATTAGATGATACTTTGTGGGCTTATAAGACTGCATTTAAAACTCCAATTGGGATGTCTCCTTTTAGCCAAATGAGGACTTGCTAAGTCCTAAAATCGTAATTGATGTGAGGTTGATTTTTTTGCTATGTACAACATTTTGCTAGGGGTAGTTCTTTTTCAGCACCTCATCCTCAACTCCCTCGACTAAGAGCCCAAGAACAATTATCATTGAGTCAGAGGATTGAGGGACTTGAGCACTAGTTTGATGAGCATATGGCTTATCAAATCTAATGCAATCAAGATATGCATCGAATGTTTCGATCTTACGGTTCCTTTATGGGGATGGACTTGGCTACCCTTCCACCATTACCAAATCCTCGAATGAGTGACAATAAGGTGGACAAAGATGAGGAAGATGAGGAGGAAGATTAAAGCTTATCCAAATTTATTCAATTACTAGGAGAGTATTATTTACCTTTCCTTTATTTTTTGTAACATCGAGGACAAAGTTTGGTTTAAGTTTGAAAGGGTGCATTTATTTTTCTAAGAATGGATTTTCTGTCAAAGTTTAAGATTTAATTTTATTTGCATGTTTATTCAGTTTTTTTAGTCAATTAGTATTAATTTGTCAGTTTTTTGCTTGCTTGAAAATTTAGGATTTAGAGTAATTAATGCCAAATATTTCAATGATTTCCGTATCCAATGATGAAAACTTAGGTGTCTTGTGTCTTTAGATCATAGTAAATAAAGACATCATTTGGTTTGTGCTAAATTCTTTTGCTAAGTATCAGTGTTAGAATGTGATTTCCACATATTGAGCATTTGCTCTTTTACTTTGAATTATTGTGCATATCTAGAAAAGGTTTATATTGATGAGAATTTTTACTTATGTCATGAATTCTAGAACTTTTTGGATTCTCTCTCGAGGCAAAATTGTCACGACCTAAACCTAGGGTCATGACCGACGCAAGGGTATCTGTCACAACCCAAATTTCAGGCCATGACCGGCGCATGGGCCCAATGGACGTAGTCCACTAAGCCCAAGCAAGCCTAATAATCCGACGTGTTCATCATTCCATCATAAACTGCTAAGTAATTTTTTTTTTAAACTTAAAACAAAATAGTAATAGATGTTGCCAACTCGTATTGGCATTTCTCATTTTATTATATACATACATTGTCTACAACATGTATTCCAATAATGTACATTAGGTTCGCCTATACATCTCAAAAAGAAGACTTGACTTCCAGCGGAAGGACTTGGATGAATGTATTGTCACAACCCGGAACCTCCCTCAGGCCCATGACAATCGCCGCAACGTCCCTGATTGACACTCATTATCCGAAATGCCAACCGGAACCCGCAAGGCTTACATATCAGTTTCTTTCCTTTCCTGTGAGCAATCGTTGTTAAATATCGAGTTTTTAGAGAATATACACTATTTTAGATAAAAAATAATCAAAATAAATTTTTCGCCACACAGGGGTATTTTGGTCATTTTTTTCTCAAAAATTTCGAAACTGGCTAAAACATAATATACAAGTACAAAACACATTATTCATATTCAAAATGAGTTTAAAAGTCTAAAATCTTCATTTAAAACGAAATTACGGTTATTTGAATATAATAAGAAAATAAAAGAAATATTAAGGAAAATATTCTATTTTCTTATAAAACAATATTTATAGAGTTATACGTGAATAATTTTTATAGCGTAAAAGCTAAATAAATTTATACATACTGAAATACAGTAAGCCAAAATATTTAATTTAATTTACAATAACAAGAGGGCCCCCGAATAAACAAAAGTAAAGAGGACTGTGAACCTACGGTTTGGAAAATGCAGATCCAATGGTAGTCCTCGATGAGATCAGCTATCTACAGTCTATACTGAACCTGAAATGGGTGGAAA
>NC_030858.1:24409744-24505380 GCF_000208745.1 Theobroma cacao
TTTAATTGACTCAAATTCCCCTAATGATCCAATTGGAATGATGGTGCTTCCTTAAAAACCTAGGATCACATTAACATAAACAATAGATTAATTTACACACTATGAACTCTAAAAGCTATCTCTTAGCTAGTTTTCAATTGCCACTTTAAATGGCTATCTATGTTCCCTATCTTAATCACTAAAAAGTAATGAACATACTAAACAATAAAACAGCTCATAAATCACAATTACTAGCCATTTTCTGCAGTTAAAAATCAAACTTGGTGCATCACTCACCCTAGGGTTCCTTTGTAGTTAAATTCTCTTCCAATACCTTCCAAATCAATGGAGTGATTCTCTCTTTCTCTCTCTAGAATGCCCAACTAGTGATAGAAAGTATGAAAACAAGATATTTCAACGTTTTTGAAGTGAGAAGATGAAATAGCACAAGGGTTTATGGAAGGGTGCACCAAAAGCATGAAAATTGGAGCTAGAGAGAGAAAGTTGTGGAAGTTTGAAAATCAAGCTTCCATGGAGTTTGAAGAAACTTCAGAAAGGAGAAGGGAAGAAGAAGACCAGCTGCTGGAAATTTCAAGAAGCTGCTGGAAATTCAAGGTATTTATAGGCAATCTTATCATTTCCTTTAAAATTAAGAAAATGCCCCTCCACCAATTAACTTACTTTCCTCCAATCTTTTATGTAATCTTTTAGCTCTTTTAACACTGGGACAATATCCATAATGGTCTAAACATGCTTGGGTTCATAAAAACTTAAAATTTTAACTCGAGGTGAAAAATGACCAGTTTGCCCCTGTTATGAAAATTGTTGAAACTTCTAGTTTTCTTCGTGTTTTCATCAGCACACATCATTTATACTGTCTTATGCCTATTTAGGCCTTAAAATATCATAAAACTTTCTTCTGAAAGCTTATTAGAGAAAATGACGAAACTACCCTTGGCTCGTATTATTACATCTATATTTAGTTACAAGCCTATAGAGGTTGAGGTCTCACAGTATCGATGGGAGTTACCCTTTTAACCCATGCAAGCCTAAAATGGAGAATTCAAATCAAATACTCAGATTTAGCTCATGGGACACATCATCATGGAACTGTACATCAAACATTTATGAACATATTAAATCGCATAGGATTATGTCATAATAGTTTGCACGCTCATGTGCTCAAAATGAGGAAGCAACACATATCAAATAACACATATAGGCCATCTTGTGGCAAATTCAAAGTGTAGCCATTCCATTGCAATTTTTGAAGTACATGTCAATTAATATAAGACATAGCAAAATATTATCCATGATAGTCAACATAATGACCAAACCATATGGCACTAGCGGAGTATGACTCAAAACAAAAAGGCTGATGCCTATTGGATGCCGTATGTTCACCTACCTAAGACTACTTGAAGTATTGTCTCTTCCTACTGGATAATGAGCCAAGCAACTATTAATTTGCAAAAAATTTGCATCTTACATGTGTGAATTATAAATAACACTGTGAGCAAATACGAGTAAGGGGAACAAGCTAAACGGGAGAGTGTTTATCAAAGACACTTTTTAATGCAAGTAATCCATTTCAAACAATAACAAAGTTTGCCTTTTAACCATACAAATATTCAAAGAATTTGGGAATTCAATCCCTGAACAAAAATCAAACATCCCAAGGTGCGAGTTATGTGCCAAGTAGAATCACGAGTCAAAACAAAGCTTCAATACCATAGTCTCGGTGAACACAAATTCATTTAAAAAGGATTTTATAAGGTTTTGTTGAAATTCCATTCGTAAACCTTTGAAATGAGAATAATTGTTTGTAATATGTTCAAGCATTTTCAAAACAATTCATTAATATTAGGTTGTAAAGCTATTGTAAAAGAACTTTAGGAAAAACAAAGGTTTAGTTTCAAAGAAACTGAAATAATGCTGCCATCTTTAGAAAATCATTAGAGAAAAAATTGCATTTAAAAAATAATGTGATTGTATTGCATTAAATAAAGCAAGTCTAAATACCAAAGTCAAGGTAAATATCCAATGCAAAGATCAAGGTCGAGACAATTCACCAAGTACAAATATCAAACTTGAAATGAATAATAACTCAAGCACCACGGTCAATACAATAGCTAAATTCAAGGTCCAAAGTCTAAACAAATACCAAAATCAAAATCCAAAATCAACTATATCAATTCCAAAGTCCAAAATTCAAAACAAATATCAAGTTCCAATTCCAAAACGTTAAATATCATTACAAAATAGATTGTGGAGCACTAGATAGCATGGACAATCAAATCAAAGCATGCCGTAGCACCAAAGATGTCAGATGTATGATAGTCATCGACTGTATATCAAATGAGGTAGGATCATATCAACTGCCAAACGAAACTAAATCAAAGGGGTAGGACTCTGTTGGCTACCTAATCAAAGCTAAGCATTGTGCATAATGGCTAATGTCTACCGTCACTAGCTACAGGTCCATACCTCAAGTAGGCTCCACTAAAACATCTTTATGTTATGTTACCAAATGTCCACATATTCATATCAAAGTGAACAGGTGAATTCATTTACCATCCAAGATCAAAGGGTTTAAAAAAAATGAAGTCAAAGTGTTCAAGGTCCATTTCTAAAAAATAGGTGAACCCAATCACCAATCAAAGGAGCGCAAACAAAACTAAGTGAGGTCATTAGTCATCCAATTAACCATCGACAAATATAAATTTTGAGGCATCAAACAATTGCAAGGTTTGTTCCCCATGCTCAAAACTAAATATATCCTAACATATTTACATCGTATATATAGATTTCATAAACAAGCTTGAAACCATTGTTCACATCACAAAGTTTATCAAAATACAATTTTAATACGAGGTTGCAGAATAAGCATGCTTAATTATATCAAAATAATCTCGTATCTACCCACCTTTTGAAGCATGCTTTTTCCTCTTGGCACCTTTTGTCAAAGGCTTGACTTCTTCAACAAACTCAAATTACTCCAATAACACCTAAAAATGAGGTTTAATCATTATCATTCTTAAAAACTCATAGAAATTATGGAATACCTAGAATACCCATTTCTAACTTTATTTAATCTCCACTTTTTTCCAACAATTTCCATTAATCTGTCATCCAAAACTCATACCCAATAAATAAACAACTTATTTTACCTATTTTTCCTCCTTGGTGAGCTTTAAACAAAGGAGAGAGAAATAAAAAATCATCAAAACCAAGCTTTTGGGAGTGAAAATCCTTACCTTTAGCACTTAGAATCCAAGATTTGTTAATAGAGTTTAAAGGTTTTGAAAGATAGAAATTTGAGAAAAAATGGGTGGAATAACAAAGAAATAGGAAAGAAATGAGAAAATTTCAGGTTTTAGGGCTTTTAAGACCATTTTTGGTTGACAAGGCAGTCTAGGATTAACTATGAAGGGTCTACAATCGATCCTGGACCAAAAGGTTTTGCATTTCATCCATTTCTTCTTCGCAAGATTGACTATAAATGGACTAAAATTGATCGTGGACTAGAATGTCTACTTTTCACTTATTTTTTCGTCACAAGATCAACTATAGAGGGTCTACAATCGATCTTGGGCTAGAATGTCTATACTTTTTCAATTTTCCCTTCATAGGACCGACTATATAGGGCCTATGGTCGATCTTGGACCAAAATGCATGACTTCCCTTGTTTTTTACTTCACAAGAGCAACCCTTTATGCACTAAGGTCGACTTCTTAGGTCCAGATTTGCAAAATTGTTTCTTTTAAGGTGTAATCCCAATCTAAATGCATTCCACAACCTCCATAACTTTTAGTTGTGAATTCTCAAGGATGAAATTAAGGTTTTTAAGTCAACAAAAGAATTTCCTAAGCTCACCAAGTTAACTAGCTAATTTATCCTTGTCACGAAAACTACGAGTTTCTCATAAATCCTAGGCAATACTTAGTTAGGGAGATAATTTAAGCCATCTTTGGACCATTTGAGCCATCAAGCCAACCTAGTTATATTTTTTTCCCTAGTATAACCTGTTTAGCCTAATTTTCCCTTTTTTTTGTTTAATTACATAATTATTTTAGCCTAACATTTTAAATGAAATTCCAATTTTGCATCCCTCAATCCTAAGTATGTATGTCATTTTAGGAAGTGTATTTAGTTAGCTGTTGAAAAAGGAAGAAAAAGGTGAAGTTGTTGAAAAATAAAAAAATTAAAAAAAAAATTATTGATAAAAATCACCTTACTACCTATAATACAAAGAAATAAGTTTAGGGGCGTGAAATTGTGATAAAAAAATGCATGAGTTTTCTGAAGAAAAATTGGCATTAAAGCTTGGAAAAAAGCGAGGAATTCAAGTAAGATCTATAAATCAACAATCACCAAATTATTAGTCTTTTCTTCTTTAGTTTTCTTTATACTTTCTTGTTTTACTTTGATGTTTACTTTTTTTTTTATGATACTTTTTTCTTTAGTTTTGATGTTTACATTATGTTGAACTAAGTTTTTAATCTAGAATAGCAATTGAACCCAATGTGTAGTGTGAGTTTTTAATATTCTTTCTTGCTTATGATTGATAATGTTTGAGTTGTTTATTTCAATCCTATTCTTAACGCTTCTAATTGCCTAATCACCAATTAGATTGAATTGGAAACCTAAACAAAACTGGAAGAGGAGTTTAGCGTAGGCTTGGATGAAATAGCATATATTCAATATCAATTACATGGGATGATTGATTTGATTGGTGTGTAGAGTAGGAATACACTTACATGTCATACGTAGCCATGATTAGGGTTGGTACATAATGAGTCTTTCTTAATTTCAATTTACTTAGGAATATAGTAAATTGGCTAAGTCAAATATTTTTATAAGAACACCAAAGGAGACTTATAAATGATTTAGAACTGTAGGTTAACAACTCAGGCTTATCTACTAAGTAAAGAAACAGTAAAAGAAATTTGGATGAAACATTTAGGGGATATTGTGGTTTTAGGCTTTTGTTTGATTGATTTTAATTCATTAAATTTATGATTCTTTTTTCTAGTTTTATTTTAGTTACTTTAATTTTTTGGATCCTTAGAGTCGTTTGTTTAGATAAAATTAAGGTGTATTAAATCTAAAAAGCTAAAAGTAAAAGTAAAACTATTCTAAAATCAATCAACAAATTTGTTTTAAAAATTTAATCAATTACCAGACCTAAGATTATAATATCCTTCAATACTTCATCTAAATGTTGTATCTCTCTCCTAACATCTTTAATGGATTAAGTTAGAACCCTAGAGTACTAAATTTGTGAGACATCAACCTCTATAGGCTCGTAACTAGGCATAGACGCCATAACATGGGCTAGGGGTAGTTTCGTCATTTCCTCTAATAAGCTCCCAAAAGAAATTTTATTATATTTTAAGGTCTAAATAGGCATAAGACCACATAAATGATGTGTAATGATGAAAGCACAAAGAAAACTAGAAGTTTCAATAATTTTCACAATAGGGGCAAAATGGTCATTTTTCACCTCGGGTTAGAATTTTTAAGTTTTCATGAACTCGAGCATTTCTAGACCATTATGGACCTTGTTCCAGTGTCAGAAGAGCAAAAAGAGTGCATAAAAAGATTGAAGAAGAATAAGCTAATTTGTGAAGGGGCATTTTGGTAATTTAATTGGAGTGGATAAGCTTGGGTTATAAATATCTCTTTCTTCCAGCAGCTTCTTGAATTTCCAGCAACTTCTTTTTCTTGTTCTCTTCCCATCTCACGTTGGTTCCATTCTCCATGGAAGCTTGATGTGAAGCTTTCATAACTCTCTCTCTCTAGCTCTAATGTTCATACCTTTCTGCCCTTTTGACTAGAACCCTTGTATTCTTTCACTCTCTCACTTTAAAACCCTTGAAAATTCCCACTTCCAAACTCTTTCTCACTAACTAGGTGTTTAGAGAGAGAAAATGAGAGAAAAAGCCTCTATAATAGCTTGGGAATTGTTGGAAATAAGTTTAAAGTTACAAAGCTATCAAGGTGAGTAGTAAATTAGCATTGGGTTTTAAGTGTTGATAATGTCTAGTGATTGGTTTGTGAGTTTTATTGTTGAGATTGTGTATTGACTCTAATGTGACTAGAATAGTGGGAATAGATAGCCATTTAAAAATGGCAATTGAAAGCTAGCTAAGAGATAACTTTCAGAGTTTATAGTGTGAATTAACATAATGGTGATGTTAATGTAATGGTAGGTTCCAACGAAGTTCTATCCTTCCAATTGGACCATTAGGGAAGTTAGAGTTAGTTAAAGGCTCAATAAACACCGGTGAGTGGACTTGCATTTCAAAATTTGTTTTGGAAATGTAAACTTATTTACACTATATACTTGAATGATTTTATTCAACTTTCTTTAAAAATGAGTGTTTTGAGAACAAGCCTTTGATAAATTGATTTTATGTTGTGACATGTTGCTGTTATGGATGGTTGAACTACTACACTATGTTGATATATATATATATATATATATATATATACGNTGAACTACTACACTATGTTGATATATATATATATATATATATATATATATACGAATAATGTTCTGTATTGATATTGACTTGGCTATGTGCGAGTAGGAGTGCACATAAGCAATTGCTAACCTGGCTATGTGCGAGTGGGAGTGCACATAAGCCATTGTTGACCTAGCTATGTGCGAGTGGGAGTGCGCATAAGCCGTTGCATATGAGACGATGATGATGGGAGGGTGTGCATGATGATTGATATATATATATATATACATATATGGTATATGGTTGAAATGCAAAAATGTGAGCATTTGAATTGTTGAAATTTGGGAGTTTGTACGTGTTACACGTTACTTTTGCTATTTTAGCAAGATGGCTTTGATTTAAGGGAAAAGGAAACTTTTTTCTTGATGTTCTGATTCTCGCTACAGTGAGAAACTCTCGGGTTTTGAAGGGGTTGGCTGGCCAAAAACTCGCTGCAACGAGAAAGGTACTATAGCTTCTCGCTGCAGCGAGAAACTTTTTGTTTTGAAACCTAAAATTTTGCTGTAGCGAGATTCAATCTTGCTGCAGCGAAAAACTTTCTATTTTTTTCTCCTCATTTGGTTCGGTTGCTACCCTACTTTCCATTTTTTTAGTACCTTAGTTGAGCATGGACTTCCAACATTAAGGAATAAATGAATTAAGTTTAAAATGAGGAGGTTTGGTGAGAAACCCTCGGCCAGTTAAGAAACCCTCAGCTAGATGATAATTTAAGTCAAGTGTCACTGCCGCAAAAATTCATTCTCGCTGCAGCGAGCACCCGTTGTTTATTTGACTTGATTCGCATGAATGCTATTAAAGTTTTCACTCTCCAAATCCTTTGTTGAGCATGGACTCTTTTTAATAAGTGATTTTTTCTCATGTGGGGTTTGCACGAGGGGTTTAATAAGAACTCAAATAAATTGCATTGTTTTGAAAAATGAATGCATTATGATTTCGTTAAACATTCCTTATGGTATGTTTGTTCCCTTCTTGTTAACTCACTGGGTTTATACTCACCGTTTTCAAATTCATGTTTTCAAATCACGAGGTAGCTGGTAACTAGGTTGAAGTGTCTTCGTATATTCGACCCTTGGTAGGTGTCTCGGCATTCAGTAGCTGTACATTTGTCTGAGTCTCTCCGTTGGAAGTTGAGTATTCTTTTGTTGTGTATAGACAAACCTAATGTAAATTATTAAGATACATGTTGTAGACATTGTATAAACACTTGTTTGGTATGCCAATATGAGGTGGCAAATGATTAATATTATTTTGATCCTAAGTTATGAAATGTGACTTAGCAGTTTATGATGGAATGATGAACATGTCAGATTAATAGGTTTACTTGGGCTTAGTGGACTATGTCCATTAGGCCCATGCACCGGTCATGGCCTGCAATTTGGGTCGTGACAAAATTATACAAGTCTCTGTCAAGTTTCTCATAAAAATATATCTCTCAATTAACTTACTATATGTCTAAGCAAATTAAATTGAAGAAATATTCATTAAGTTCATACTCTAATCTTGGCTACGTATGGCTTATAGGTGTAAGTCTACCTTATATGCAAATCAAACCACCTAATCAACTAAGTGCATTCGATCATACGCTTCTTTATTCATGGTTTACTCTAAATCTCCTTTGTCAAGGTTTAACTTAGGTTTCCAATTCAATATAATTGGTGATCAGGCAATTAAAAGCATTAAGAAAAAAATAGAATAAACAACTTAAAACTATCAAACTCATAGAAAAGAGAGAAAAGTAATTTAAACTACATATTGAGTTCGATCATAATCTTAGATGACTAAATTAATTCCCCATAATGTTACAAGTCATTATCAAATAAATTTTAAACATTGAAACCAAACCAAGAAAAATAAAGAATAAAGAAACTCCAAGAGTTGAAATCTTGATCTCCAAATCTTCTCAAATCTGTCAATTTCTTCTCAGCTCTAATGAAACTTTTCTTCAATAATTTTGTGGCTGAATCTTAGCTCTAAATTTTGTGTTTTTTGTCTTTCTAAAAGTCCTTTGAAAGGTTGCATAAATAGGGTTTGAGTTCATGTCAAGAAAGAAGTTCGAATTGATAAGGATTTCCAATCAGCAATAGTTGCATCGCTGCCTACCTCTTTTAAGGCCACAACCTTAACCATTTAAAGGTGAACAAAATGTGGAATTGATGTCGGGGCATCGCGGCCTACCTACTCCAAGGATGCTGTCTCGCTTCCTCTAACTTCGACTATTGCAATGCTTTAAATATGACAAGGTTTGTGACCATATTCCAAGTAGAACTAGGCAAACTAGCAAACAATGAAAGTTGTATCTTTTTCTCTTATCTTTCTAATGGTCCAAGACTCAACTAATTTGGAGTTCTTTAGAGAAAGTTATGATTGAAATACCGATATATGTGCAGTGAAGGTCTGCATCTCATGAACAATTGAGAACTTTTCACCTTTTTAATTACACATCTACAGAATCAGCAAATTAATCAATAATAACATATCTTAGGCACAATAACAGTAATTTAAGCATAAATTTAACTAATATTAGGTTGACTTACCTAATTAACTAACTTAAAATAATTAAACAAAACCTAATAATTTTTATGCATTACTACAAGAACTTAGCTAAATTACTATCAAAATTAAGTCCAAATAACTCCATATCATAGAGTTATCACACCCCTCAACTTAAGATTTTGAGAGTCCTCAAACAAAACATAGAAAAGAAACTAACTTAAGCAAAACAATTTAAATGATAAAAGCAAAATAAATAAAACAACTATTAGAGATAAAGTGCACCAACTCAATGATTTCCCATAATTTACTCAAAAGTATGTCGATTAATTTCTAATTTAAGGAAAATATCGGCATCATTCAAATTCATGTTTCAATTCTAATGCAAGCACATTCTCGGATAAATTTTCGTATGTGTGTGAAATCTTTTACCAAGAATATCATGCCATCCACATGAGTTTATGATGATCCAAAATTTCAAATTAGTAATAGAACTCCATAGGTTTACTTTTCATCTCTCTTTCCACTAATGTAGACTAATACTAAGTTAAGGATCTTATTAAGCTTGTAATGTAAGGCTAGTGTCAAAAGAGGATAAAGGATAATAATTTGGCTCAATTCGCCCTTAGGACATAATCATTTTAAGGCATATATAGAGCTCTATTTTCATTCTCCAAGTAATTCTTTTTTCTTCTCTTTTAACTTCTCTTTTGTTTAACACTTTATTATACTTTTTCTCCTTTTTTTGAATCTTAAATGTTCCTGCAAAATAAATAAAATTAATTAGGAAATTTTTAGTAATGGAAAATAAATAAAAAAATAACTTAAAGTAAGTTAATTAAGTTAGAATGCTTGGATTACCTCCCAAGAAGTGTTTCTTTGTAATCATTAGCTTGACTGTGGCACCCTTTTTTGGATTACTTTATAAGGCTTGAGGCTTTGTTTATTGACCTTGAATGCATTAGTAAGCCCACTATAAATCTTTATAACTTCATGAGGATGAATCTTTACCACCTTGAAGGTTTTCCATTAATATGTTTTAAGATTTTGTGGCAAAAATGGAGTTATGAACTAGAAAATTATAGTCTATGCCCAACCACAAAATCAAGATGACTGAAAGGTTTTGGATTATATTGTTCATGACACTACTCAATTTTGATAGGTGGTGGTGGTTCTGACTTAAGATTTGGCACTTGCTTCGTTAAAGGTGTTGGAATAAGCTTACCTTTACCATTATTGACTAAATCCACTTTATAGCAACTATTTGTGTAGGGATACTTAGTTGTGTTGAACAAATTAAGCTCTACTTCCTCTTTTCCAACTTTAAAAGTTGTAGTTAAGAATGGTTGTTACAATTGTAGCTAAGAATGGTAGTCCTAAAATAAAAGGAATTTCAACATCATCTTCAATCTCAAGCACGATGAAATCTATTAGTTTGTACAAATGTCCAACTGTAAGCAAAACATCCTTTATAATCCCAATTGGGTACCTGATTGTTTTGTTTGCAAATTGCAAGGTAATTGTAGTGGGTTGTATCTCGTGAAATCCAAGTGTCATAGCAATAGACAAAGGCATTATAGAAAAATTAGCACCAAAATCACACACAACTTTAGAAATTTTAAAATTATCAATAGTACAAGGAATAGAAAAACTCCTTAGATCCTTAAGCTTCGGTAGAAGTTTATTTAGGATTATAGCACTACACTCCTCAATAAGTGCAACTATCTCAAAATCTTGAAATTTCCTCTTCTTAGTCAAGATATCTTTCAAGAATATAACATAACTTGGCATTTGTTCCAAAGTTTTAGCAAAAGAAATATTAATATGTAACTTTCTAAATACCTTAAGAAATCTTTGGAATTGTTTCTCAAGTTTCTGTTTCTGAAAACGTTGAGGAAAAGGTGTTTGAGTAGTTTTTAACTGTGATTTTTCTTCCTTTAAATTTTCAATAGATTTTTCAACTACAATTTCTTTTCTAGCATCTTTTTCAATTTCTTTTCATTATAATTAATTGAAATCTTAGAATTTGACTATTTACCACTTACCTCTTTTCCACTGTGGAGAGTGATTGCCATAATGTTCCTTACCTTCTCTTCTTGGGTTGGGCTCAGTGTCACTAGGTAAGATATCATGAGGTCTGTTATTGAGAGCATTGGAAAGTTGGCCCACTTGTCTCTAAAGATTTCTAATTGATGTTGCTTGACTTTGAATGATGGCATCATTCTTTGCATTGTTGCCATTAGTCTTTGCCATTAATTCTATGAACATCTCCTCCATTGAAAGCTTTTTCTCTAGCATAAGAACTCTAGGTGGAAATCTAGGAGTCAAGTTTGGCTTAGATATTGATGAAGATCCTTCATTGTTGTTCCACGAGAAATTAGGATAATTCCTCTAGGTAGGATTATATGTGTTAGAATAGGGATTATTGTTCTACTGCTTATTTCCAACAAATTGAACAGATTCAGTGTAAATGGATAATCCATGTACTCCTTTATTATGTTGATATAAACACATATGTGTTTTATACTGAAAGGTGATATTGTGTAATAAATATAGTCGTGCATGTGCGCAATGCGGGGGAGCACATGCCGGTGATGACGGGTGCGGGAGTGTGGATGATGATATTACCTGTGCGCGATGTGGGGGATGCACACGATGGTATTAGCTGTGCACGATATGGGGGATGCACACTGTGACTCTGGTTATGTGTGGTGTGGGAGTGCACATGAGCTGGGTGAGGAGGTGGTGGTGTATATGCTTATATATATTTACTATATAGAGAGGTTTGGAATTAATATGTGATTGCATTAACTATTGAAACTTGATTATTGTCAAATGTGTTTAAGCTGATTTTCGTTGCAACAAGATTGGATTTATATAGAAGTGAAAATTTCCCCTAACTTCATCTAGCCAGATTCTCGCTATAATGAAAATGAATCTCGTTGCAGTGAGAAAGTCTTAGGTTAGGGGAAGGTGTGCATTGGCTCTGTTTCCACTGCAACGAGAATGCATTCTCGTTGCAACGAGAAACTCTTGGTTGCTTTCGCTGCAGCGGGAATGCATTCTCGCTACAGTGAGAAACTCTTAGGTGGTTCGAGACTTTGGTCCGAATTTTGCTACAGCAAAAATGTTTTTTTGCTGCTAAAAAAAACCCTCTGTTTTGCTTGCCTTACGTAGATATTTGCTTAAAATTTTCATTCTTTTCAACTTCGTGGGTTATCATGGATTTTCAATGCTAAAGAATTAAATAATCAAGGGTTGAATTAAGAGGCTTTACAAGAAATTAAACTAAATTGCATTGTTTGTAACTAAAGTGAATCATGTTTTCAAAATCTGTTCGTATCGTTTGCTTGTTCCCTTCTTATGTTCACTCACTAAGTTTATACTCACTTTTTTAAACTTCATGTTTTCAGATTTGGAGCCAGTTGGAACCTAGAATAAGGCGTCTGCTTGTATTCACCTTTTAGTAAGTACCATGTCATTTAGTAGTTGTACCCGTACCTAGAGTCACTTCGCTGGTAGTCAAGGTCTTCTGCATGTGTATATTTCCACCTGATGTAAATTACTAAGGTTTAGGTTATAAACAATATATGTAAATTTGGATTGATGGTGCCACTATGAGTTGGCAGTAGATGACACTATTTTTGGGATAATGCAAATATAAGTATTTGGTTATTATGATATATTATGGGAACACTTATAATTGAGAATTAAGAATTGAGATTGATAAAATGATGAATAGGATCATACAATAAGGCTTGCTTGGGCTTAGTGGGCTATGCCCATTGGGCCCATGCACCGGTCATGGCCTAGAAATTGGGCTGTGACACCCACCTTATGTAACAACCCTGATTTTTTATATGGCCTAAATGTGATGTTGGCCAAGTGATTTGATGAGTAAACTTGAAAACTTGATGTATATGCTTGTGGGGCATGCATATGAGCTATTGTGATCTATAGAGAAAGACTTTGAAATTCAGTGTACATTGAGGATTCTAATTATATGATGAAATAGCTTAGCCAATTGATGAATTAAATTGACCTTTGGGGAATATGGCTACACTTATAGGTGTATGACTTTGAATATTGCTATAAAAGCGAGTTTTTCATGAAATTGTGCATAGGTTTGGCACTTTGACACCTAAATACGACATTAAGGTAAATATCGATAAAAATGATGAAATAATCTTATAGCTTGAGGATTTGATTTAATTTGATGTATATTTGAGAATATATGTATAAGGGTTTGAATTATATGAGTTATTTAAAGTATGAGATTAACAGGGAATGGATTTGGGGTGTTAAGTTGGATTTTTTTAAAAGTTAGAAAAGACTTAAAACTGCCTACGAGGGAAAATGTATTGATATATCCCCTCATGTATTGATACCTTATTAGCAAGAAGAACAATAAGAGGTGTTATAGAGGAATTCCATTGATACATTTAAAGATGTATCGATAGATTTAAAAATTTGATAAACAGGTATCGATACATTGTCCCAATGTATCGATACATTTGAAGCAAAGAGCACCCAAGACCATTCTACATGAAATGTATCGATACATTGCCCTAATGTATCGATACATTTAGTCAAAATATGGGCAAATGTACTGATACATTGCCAAATGTATCGAAACATCATTGAGGAAAGGAAAAAATAAAAAGGGGGTTTCGGGCATTCCACCCATTTTAAGAGAAAACCCATTTTCTTTCTTTCTCTCTCTACTCCTTACAAAACCCTAAGCCCCTAAATGGCATTTAGTGCCTATTAGAGCTAGATCTAAGCTTGGAAATTGATCTGGAGGTAAGATTACATGTTTTTGCCTATTGATTTTTAATTTAATTAGTTAATAATCTCGAATCTAGAAATTTTCAAATTTGGTTAAAACTTTCTCCCTTTGAGTTCATTGGAAATTTAGAGCCTAAATTTGGGTAATCCAGCTTTTAAGGTAAGGATTTAGCTCTTCATTGAAGGATTTAAGTTTGTTTATGGCATTTGGCTATTTTTGAAAAGTTGGGATATTTTTGAAAGCTAGGAAATACATATTTTTATGATGTTTTGATGTGTTTAAAGAGGAGTTGAAGCTACCAAACGTGTTGGTGAGCTATAAGACTGCTAGAGGTCAAGGATTGGAGCTCAACTATGTGAGCGCCTTCGATTGTCAAGGTGAGTGGGATTTAATTAAATGCATATGATGAATCTCGCATAATGTATGCACTACCATGACAACTTAAATGTTATATGTATGACTATATGAAAATGCCTAGGCTAATGAAATTGATATCTATGTGTGTGTGTGTGTGTGTGAATATGTATGTTTGCCTAGAGGTGTTGGCTTCATTAGTTTTTGATGATAATAAAACATTATTATTTATTTGTATCTAATTCCTTTATTTGAGTGTGCAGGAAATTAATATATGAATTTGATTTCTTAAATCTTCAAAGAGTATTTTTGAAAGAAAAAGAGGGAAAAAATCAATAGGATGTTACTGAATAACAAGGAGGAAGCTTATTTGTTAAACAAAGAAGAACACTGGTTGACCAAAAATTCAAATTGGAGCAATGGCGGGCTAAAGAGTTTGAGAAATAGAACCAACTTAGTCAACCAAGTTAGTCGACTAAGTGTCCTCTATCAGAATTTGCAAACCAGAAACAGAATCAACTTAGTCAACCAAGTTAGTCAACTAAGAGTGTGAGACCTAAACCTCTATAGGCTTGTTACTAGGCATAGACGTCATATCATGGGCTAGGGGTAGTTTCGTCATTTTCTCTAATAAGCTCGCATAAGAAATTTTTATTATATTCTAAGGTCTAAATAAGCATAAGACAACATAAATGATGTGTAATGATGAAAACACGAAGAAAACTAGAAGTTTTAATAATTTTCACAACAGGGGCAAAATGGTCATTTTTCACCTCGAGTCAAAATTTCTAATTTTTCATGAACCCGAGTATTTCTATATTATTATGGACCTGGTCCCAGTGTTAGAAGAGCAAAAAGATTGCATGAAGAATTGGAAGAGAACAAGCTAACTAGTCGAGGGCATTTTCGTAATTTCAAGTGGAATGGATAAGCTTGAGCTATAAATATCTTTTTCTTCCAATAGTTTCTTCTTCTTCTTCTTCTTCTTCCATCTCACGTTGCTTCCATCCTCCATGGAAGCTTGATATGAAACTTTCATAACTTTCTCTCTCTAGCTCTAATTTTCATACCTTTGCGCCATTTTGACTAGAACCCTTGTGCTTTTTCACTTTCTCACTTTAAAACCCTTGAAAAAAAAATCCCACTTCCATACTTTCTCTCACTAGCTAGGTGTTTAGAGAAAGAAAACCCCTATAATAGCTTGGGAATTGTTGGAAAGAATTTTAAGGTTACAAATCTATCAAGGTGAGTAGTAAACTAAAGTTGATTTTTAGTGTTGAGAATGTTTAGTAAGTAGACTTGTGAATGTTTTGTAGTTGAGGTTATCCACTCATTTTAGAGTGATTAGGGTAGTGAAAAGAGATAGCCATTTAAATGGCAATTGAAAGCTAGCTAAGAGATAGCTTTTAGGGTTTATAGTATGTGAATTAACATAATGGTGATGCTAATGTGATGATAGGTTCTAACGAAGCCCCATCGCCCCATTTGGACAATTAGAGAAGTATAGCTGATTAAAGGTCCAACAACATACCGGTAAGTGGACTTGCATTTCAAAATTTATTTTGGAAATGTGAATGCAATTGTACAAACATTTGAAAGATTTTATCTAGTTTTCCTTTAAAAATGTAACTTGGGAACAAGCCTTCAGTGAAGTGATTTTATATTGTGAAAATGTACTATACAATGGTTTATGTGTTATCACAATATGATAATATGTATGATATGCATTGGGTGCTTCTTTGTATGTCGATGTGGATCTGGTAAAGTGTGAGTAGTAGTGTGCATAAGTCGATGATGACTCAGCTATGTGCGAGTGGGAGTGTGCATAAGCCGATGATGACCCAACCATGTGCTAGTGGGGAGTGCACATGAGCTGATGCTGATGGGAGAGTGTGCATGATGATGAATATATATATATATATATATATATACTTGTATAGATATGTGGGTTATAGAAAGATCATGAATATGTATATGGTTGAAATGCATGTGAAATTTGACATGTTAAACTTTGGGAAATTATATGAGTTTCATGTTGTGTAGGTCATGTGAACAGGGTGGCCTTTGCTTGAGGGAATGGGGAATTTTTGCTGGTGCCCTGTTTCTCGCTGCAGTGAGAAACTCTCGGGTTTGGAGGGGTGGTACTGGCCGAAATCTCGTTGCAGCAAGAAAGTTACTAAAGCTCCTCGTTGCAGCGAGAAACTTTTTGTTTTCTGATTTCTATTTTGCTCCTCATTTGGTTCAGTTGCTACCCTATTTTCCATTTTTTTGGTACCATAGTTAAGCATGAACTTCCAACATTAAGGAATAAATGAATTAAGTTTAAAATGAGGAGGTTTGATTGGACTTGCTTGTGTATTACTAAAGCTCTCATTCTTCGAATTCTTTGTTACGTATGGATTCATCATTATCGAGTGAATAACTATTTTAAGGGTTTAATGAGAGGTTTTACTAAATTGCATTGTTTTGAAATAAGTGCATCATGATTTTCAAATTCTTCCTTATTGTTGCTTGTTCCCTTCCTTATTAACTCACTGGGTTTATACTCATCATTTTCAACTTCATGTTTTCAGATCACGAGGCAACTGGTAACTAGGTCAAGGTGTCTTCGTATATTCGACCCTTGGTAGGTGTCGTGGCATTCAGTAGCTGTACATTCGTCTGATTCTCTCCGCTAGAAGTCGAGTACTATTCTGTTGTGTATAGACAGACCCGATGTAAATTATTAATACATATGTTTAGACAACATATGTATATTAGATTGTTAATGCAATTATGAGTTGGCAATGAATAGCATGATCTTGATTTTAAATTATGAAATATGACTTTAGAAATTTTGATGGAATGATAAACATGTCATATCAGTAGGCTTGCTTGGGCTTAGTGGGCTACGTCCATTGGGCCCATGCATCGGTCATGGTCCGAAATTTGGGTCGTGACAAAGAGCTCTTTTTCTGCAATTTGAACTAGAGCACTACAAGATAGATTAACGGCTAGAACTCATCCTCAACTGTTTCCAACGAATATAAACTGCCAAACTGCCATCAGAGTTGCATTTGCAAGTATAAAAGGGTTTTCCAACAATGAGAAACTAGTTTTTGAAAACCTTGAATGAGATTTGAGCTTTAGAATGAAGAAAAACTAGAAAAGCTTCACTGCATTTGTCTGCACTTTAACGCCTACTCTTTGTCATTGTATTTAGCACTCAATCTTGTACCAATCAGATCAACTTGTGACCATAGGTACTTTCTTTAACTTCTCTTCTTGTATACTTAGAGTGAGGGAGTCACTCTAAGGGGTTGTTCAAGCTTGGGAAAGCTTGAATGTTATAGGTTGTGGTTGAGCCTTGGAAAACCACTTTGGATTTTAGTTAAGCCCGTGAAAAGCTAGTGTAAAGGTTTTGGCTGAGCCTGCGAAAAGTCATTGTAAAAGCTTGGTGAAAGCTTGTGAATTTCACCGAATTTTAGTGAATCGTTGGGAAATCCTTAGTTGGATAATCAAGGTAGTGGATGTAGGTCTTGGACTAAACCACTCTAAACTGTTGTGCACCTTATACTCTATTTTTACTTTCTTAAGTTCTGGAAATTAGTTACACATCTTGTCAGAAGCCAAATTGTGCTATTCACCCCCCTTTAGCACATATTAACGGGACCAACAATTAGTATCAGAGCTAGTTTCCTATTTTTAAGGCTTAACATCCTTTGGGAGGATCTAAATGGCTCAACAAAAAACCATAGTTACTGAGGGACAATTAACAAACAGACCACCTCTGTTTGATGGCTCTAATTACCTTTTTTTTTTAATGCTGGAAATTCACACAGGGCCCAGCTACCTTGTTAAATTTCATTAATAACGAAATAAAAGTACAAAGGAGGGGGACATAAACCGTACCTCCAAGTTACATGAACATAAGAAAGATTCATAAAAGCACCTAGAGCAAGGAAATCTATTTTATGTACATAACTTTTGATGCTACAATAAAATAGATATTCCCTACTATTACATTGAGCCCATATACTAAAATAACCATGAAAACAGAAAATGTAAATAAGAAAGGCACCTAGAATGGAGTGTTTCATTTTATGACCATTTTTTTTACTATCATCATAAAATTATAGATTATGAAATGTGTTTCATTTTGAACATTGGCTCTAATTACCTTTATTGGAGCACTAGAATGTTAATTTATATTAGAGCTATAGATTATGAAATGTGGGATGTCATAACTGATGAACCATTTATGCCCTCAACCATGAATGTAGTTACAAATGAGTTGATGCCCAAGCCAGGTCTGAATGGACTGAGGCTGAAACTAAGAAAGTTTAAATAAACTTTAAGGCCATCAACACATTACATTGTGCCTGGACCCCCACTGAATTTAACAAAGTCTAAAGCTGTACAACAGCTAAACAAGTGTGGGAAAAACTTAGAATAATCCATGAAGGGACTTCTCAAGTAAATTAGTCCAAAATTGCTCTCTTAACACAGTTATGAAATGTTCAAAATGGGGCCTGGTGAAGACATCACCAGCATGTTTGATAGGTTTACAAACATTACAAATAAATTAAGTCGGCTAGGCAAGCCTATCCCTGAACATGAATTAGTTAAGAAACTGCTTTGATGCCTACCAAAATCCTAAAAACCAAAAGTGACTGCCTTTAGAGAGGCTAAAAATCTAAACATCATCACTCTTGATGAGATATGTGGTTCTCTTCTCACTCATGAGTTTAAGCTTAAGGAAGAAGAAGAAGAAGACCGAAGGGAAGCAAAGGAAAAGAAAAAGAGCGTTGCACTTAAAGCCAACATTCTTGAAAAAGAGCTAGAAGAGCTTTCTTGTGATCGTGATGAAGATTTAGCTCTAGTTGCAAGAAAATTCAGAAAACTAATGATCAGAAGAAATCAAAAGCTAACTAGAAGAGGTTTCAGGAAAAACCAAGCTGCTTCATGGAAAATAAGAAACAAAAAGGAGGAAATGATTTGCTACGAATGCAAGAAACCTAGTAACTTTAAGTCCGAGTGTCCATTGCTGAAAGATGAAAACCAAAGAAAATTAAGAAATCCAAGAAAGCAATGGTGGCTGCTGCATGGATGGACAGTGACACTTCAAGCTCTAAAATTGATGATGAAAAATCTGAGGAAAGAGAAAATATCTGTTTAATGGCACAAGAGGATGAATCAGAGGTATCCTCATCCCCCTGCATTAATTCTTATGATGATTTATAAGATGAATATGAATGCCTTTATGATGAATTTGAAAAACTTTTTTCAAAATACAAATCATTGAAGAAAATGGCTGCGTTACTTGAAAATGATTTGGAACAAATCAAACAAGAGTTCACCTCTGTTTTTGAGCAAAGAAATATTTTGCAAGCTGAGTTAGAGCACTCAAAAACAGACTTTGAGTTTTTAAAACAAGAGCTGGAAAACAAGTCTGAAGCCTTGCAAATAACTCTTAATGAAAACACAATTCTTAAATGTTTGAAAAATGAATCTTCAAAAAGAGAAGCATACCACAATAAATATTCAGCTAAAGCATTACCTAGATGTTATAATTGTGGTAAACATGGTCATTTATCATATGACTGCTTTAAGAAAAGAAAAGTACAGAAAGTTGAGAAAATTTGGGTTCCTAAGGGATCCTTTGTTGCAACTAACACTCAAGGACCCATCAAAGTATGGGTACCTATAAAGAAAAATTGAAATTCTATTTTGTAGGTTGAGTTGGACTTAAAAGAGACATGTTCAAGAGCTCAACTCAAAAAGAAACAGCCTTGGTACTTGGATAGTGGCTGTTCACGGAACATGACAGGACATGAAATGCTGTTTGCTCAGTTGGATAAGAGAAAGGGAGGAACCGTATCCTTTGGAGATGATTCAAAAGGCAGAATACATGGTATAAGTACAGTTGGTAAGAGTTCCCAAACTCAAATTAGTCATGTGTTGCTAGTTAAAGGCTTAAAGCATAATCTACTAAGTATTAGTCAATTATGTGATAAAGGATTTAAAGTATGTTTTGATTCAACTAAGTGTGAAGTGATTGATATGAGTGCAAATAAAATCTCTTTTATAGGAAAAAGGTTGAAGAACATGTATGTAATCTTTCTTGAAGACCTTGATGTGAATAGTGAAGTATGTCTTGTTGCAAATGCTAAGAATGATAGCTGGTTATGGCATAGGAGATTAGGACATGTGAGTATGCATATTATGTTTAAATTAATAAAGAAAAATCTTGTTGCTGGACTGTTGGAATTGAAATTTGAAAAAGATAGGATATGTGATGCTTGCCAACTAGGAAAACAAGTTAGAACATCCTTTAAGACTAAGAAAATAAGGTCAACATCGAGACCTCTTGAATTGTTGCACATTGATCTATTTGGTTCAATAAGCACAACTAGCTTAAGAGGTAAATCTTATGGCTTTGTAATAGTTGATGACTATTCTAGATATACTTGGGTATACTTCCTTGCTCATAAGAATGATGCTCTACAAGCATTCTTAAGTTATTGTAAGAAAGTAGAAAATGAAAAAGGACTAGCCATAGTTAGCATAAGGAGTGACCATGGAGGAGAATTTGAGAATGATGAGTTTGAAAAATTTTACAATGAAAAGGGGTTGGATCACAATTTTTCTACACCTAGAACACCCTAGCAAAATGGAGTTGTTGAGAGGAAAAACAGAACATTAAAAGAAATGGCTAGGACCATGTTATGTGAGAACAACCTACCTAAATATCTTTGGGCTGAGGTAGTAAATACAGCAGCTTATATCCTTAATAGAGTCTCAATAAGACCCTTGATTTCAAAGACTCCATATGAACTTTACAAAGGTAGGAAACCAAATATTTCTCACCTTAGGAGTTTTGGCTGTAAATGCTTTGTATGGAACAATGGAAAACAACCCCTAGGGAAGTTTGATGCAAAGAGTGATAAAGCAATATTTTTAGGATATGCATTAAACTCAAAGGCCTATAGAGCTTTTAACAAAAGGACCCTTACCGTTGAAGAATCAGTCCATGTAGTTTTTGATGAGTCAAATGCATTACAAAAAGAAGTTCATGATGATGATGATAAAAAATCCTAGAAAAACAAATGGAGGAAATGAGCTTAGAGAACAATAAAAATAATGAAGAAAGCTCATCTAGAAGAGAAAATGAAACTCCATTTCTAGGAAATCTGCAAAGAGCAAAAAATCAGCATGATGATCTACCAAGGAGTTGGAGATTTGTAAGAGATCACCCTTAAGACCAAATAATAGGTGACATTTCACAAGGGGTTAGAACTAGGAAAGCAACTAGAGAAACTTGTGAGTTTTCAGCTTTTATATCTCAAACTGAACCTAAAAACTTTGAAAAAGCTGAAAAAGAGGAAAGTTGGATAATGGCCACGCAAGAAGAACATGATCAATTCACTAGGAATCATGTATGGTCATTGGTACCTAGACCCTCAAATCATCCTATTGTTGGTACTAAATTGGTATTTAGAAATAAAGTAGATGAGCAAGGAAATGTAGTTAGAAACAAAGCTAGGCTAGTAGTAAAAGGTTATAACCAAGAAAAAGGAATAGATTATGATGAAACCTTTGCTCCCGTAGCTAGGATTGAAGCCATAAGGTTATTGCTAGCCTTTGCATGCTTCATGAATTTTAAGTTGTACCAAATGGATGTAAAAAGTGCATTCTTAAATGGATTATTTCAGGAAGAAGTTTTTGTAGAACAACCACCTGGTTTTGAAGATTTTGAAAAATCTGATCATGTCTTTAAGCTTCACAAAGCATTGTATGAATTAAAACAAGCTCCTAGAGCTTGGTATGAAAGGCTTTCAAAATTTCTAGTTGAGAAAGGATATGATAAAGGCAGCATCGATACTACATTGTTCATAAAAAAATATCTAAATGATTTAATTGTTGTGCAAATATATGTGGACGATTTGTATTTGGTGCTACTAATGAAGCTTTATGCAAGAACTTTGCAAAGGAAATGCAGGGTGAATTGAGATGAGCATGATGGGAGAGTTGAAGTACTTCCTTGGTCTTCAAATCAAACAAAGTGAGGAAGGAATCTTCATCAACCAAGAAAGATATACTCATGAAATGCCTAAGAAGTTCGATATGCTAAAGATGAAATCAATTTCCACACCAATGAGTACATCCACCAAACTTGATTTAGATGAAAAAGGTAAAGATGTAGATCAAAAGCTCTATAAAGGTATGATTGGCTCTCTTCTTTACTTAACAACAAGTAAACCGGACATTTAGTTTTGTGTGTGCTTATGTGCTAGATTTCAGTCACAGCCTAAAGAATCACTTCTAACAACTGTTAAGAGAATTTTTAGATACCTCATAGACACTCAAGAACTAGGAATATGGTACTCTAGAAACTCAACTCTTAGCTTAGTTAGATGTTCAGATGTTGACTTTGCTGGGAGCAAAAGTGATAGGAAAAGCACTAGTGGAACATGCCAATTTCTAGGAAGGATGCTTGTGTCTTGGTCCAGCAAGAAGCAAAACTCAGTAGCACTATCTACAGCAGAAGCTGAATATGTATCATTAGGTAGCTACTGTGCACAAATCCTTTGGATCAAGCAACAATTAAAAGACTATGGAATAACTATGCGTGATAATACAAGTGCAATCAACATATCAAAAAATCCAGTACAACATTCTAGGACAAAGTACATTTAAATTAGACACCATTTTATTAGAGATCATGTAGTGAAAAATGATATTAAAATAGATTTTGTGAATACTCTACATCAATTAGCAGACATTTTTACCAAACCACTGAGTGAAGATAGATTTTGTGAGATTAGAAGAAATTTGGGGATGGTTATGTGAAGGAATTATAAGAAAATCTTTGACTATCATATTGAAAACAGAATGCATTCAGTCGACTAAGGAATTCTTAGTCAACTAAGAGTGGCTTGACATCCTTAAATAATAAGACTTAGTGAGTTTAATGAAATAAGAGTAAATTGTGGTAAAAATTTGATTTACCAGGTGAGAAGTGGAATAGAGCAGAGTTGCCGAAGGTAAATAATCAAAATTTTAGGGGGAGATTTGAAAATATAAAGAAATAAAAGTAGGGCGGTTCTTAAAGGAAGATGAGAAGTTTTTTGAGCAATAACTGCTGCCAACCTCTTCTTCCCTCTCCTTCGTAACCCGTTGCTCTAAAAACAAAACCTAAATCTTCTTAGTTGCCTCTAAAACCAACTCAGATCTTCATAAATTTCTAGAACCAAAATGGCTAGAACATCTCCAAGTAAAGATGTATCAGAGAAGAAGAAAGGAAAAAAGCCAATAAAGGAAGAAACTGGAACATAAAGTCAAAAAAAGAAATAGAAAATTGTGCCTACCTCAGTGAAGGAAATAGTCGAGAAACTATGAGAAAACAAGTAAAAAATACACAAGAAGAAAGATACAGTACCTTCACTCCATAAAGGTATCAATTCCTCTTCTTCTTCGAAATTTAGAAATAAGCTGCATGAATATAGATTCAAGAATATAGAAAATGCACCAATCTCTTGCGAAAAGTTTATTGATTGGAAAAGTTTTAAGGAAAATGTAGAAATCCATACCAGTCTATCTGAGTACTTTGATGAGCTGAAACTTAAAGGTTATAGCACCTTTAAGAATAGGTCATATAGTCCAAGTCTAGTTAAAGAATTTTACTCTGGCATTGCTCTAAAAGAAAAGGAATTCATAGATTCTGATGACTATGTAAAAGATGGCTTGAATGTCTATTTGAATGGAAAAGAGTTTGTTGTGACTGCTGGAGATTTAGGGAACCTGCTGAGATTAGAGGGTGAACTAGGTGAATTTGAACTTCCAGAAAAATACGATCCATCCTCACTGTTGGAGATCATAATTGGAAAGAAAGAAAAGAACTCCTTTAAAAGTAATTCAGGTATACTAATCAATCCATAGATTAAGATACTGCATTACTTCATTACAGCAAATATTCAAGGGAGGAGTAGAAGTCTTAGCTACATCAGCCTCCAAGATCTCTGGCTGATGGAGGATGCTTTTAATGGAGTGTCTCTAAATCTGGGGAGATTTATGATTGAGAAAATGAGAAGTACTTGCAGACTTGATAGGGTAAATCTGCCACATGAGAATGTGATTACATCCTTTGTGCAGAAGAAAGAGATATGGGCTAAAAGGTATGATATGGACCTGGTGAAAACTATAGACCAAGCCATTTATTATGGCAGCTTAGTTAAGATAGGGTATGTGCTCGATGGAGAGAAGTTCATTAAAACCTCTAAAACTAGCCCAAGAAAAGATCACAGTCTGCTTGCTCAACCTAAAGAAGCTCCTTCCAGATTTTTGAATGAGATGTTTTTAATATGCTTATGAGGATTGATGGTAAGCTGACTGACCAAATAGTGAAGCTATAGAAGATGGAAGATAAAATCACTGAGTTGGAAAACAAGCTAAACGAGAAAGAAAACATGGCTTCTAAACTTGTGGCTGCATATAATTCTTCCACATCCAGTAATGCACCTGCACAGCAAGGTGCTAAAGGTTAAGCAGAGCCAGCAGAGAAGTTTGCAAGTTCTGGCACTCAAGCTGAAGGCTCTATCTACAAGTCTGCCAGTCCTGTTCTATAAACTAAGGACTCCCCACAAGGAGTTGAACAACCAGTCAAATCACCCTTCCTTGAACCTCAAAGCAGAAATGACTCAGAATAAGGGACTAAAGTAGCTAGTGCAAAAACTAAGAAACATCAAGCTTCTTCTCCAAATTCAGAGGAAGTTTCCATTATGGACATTTTTCATCAAATGGTCAGAGAGGAACAAGCTGAAAAAGACACTGTCAAGATAACAACTTAGAAGGATGGTGCAAATGTAAGAAAAGGAAAGAAACCTACTTCAACTCCCAAATTAAAGGCAAAAACAGGGAAACCAGAACCACCACAGGACCACCAACTAAGGCAAAACAACCAACCAAAGGAAGGAAGACTATGGCAACCAAGACAACCTTTCTCAAAAGAAGAAAGTCTTCCAGATTGGCAGAGAAGTCCAAACCAGTTTCAACCTCTTCTCATCACAGTCCAATTCATGTTTCAAACAAATTTTCTCCAGAATCCTCTCCTAGAAAGTCATCTCCTCTCCGTTTCCTTTTAACCCTTTCTATGGAAGTGAATCCTCACCTTACGCTTCATCCGATGAGTAGAATCCCCCTCTTTTGATGTTGACAAAAATGGGGAGTAATATGGTACCAGGGGAGTAGGAACCAGAGAATAATGTTTAAAAAATAAAAAATGTTAGGCTAGAGGAACCAAGAACCTAGGAAAGGAAAGAAAGAAGAACCAGGAGAGCATAAAATTAGAAAAATAGGAGATAAGAAGCAAAACTAGTCCAGGGGCATTTTCAGAATACTTTTTATTCAACTATTATTTGTGCCTTGGTGGCACTTAAACACTCAACTCTAATTTTGTTATCTATGTGGATGTATGTGAAACATGAATGTTGATATGTTTATGATATTTAACTGCTGTAAACTAAAGTCTGCTGATGTTTTGATATTTTGACTACCATAAACAAAATCTGCTGCTAATATGCTGATATGAATTTATATGTTAAATAGATGATGTTTATATAATGTCTGATGAGAATAAGTTATAGATGAAGCATATAGCATTTCAATTGAAATGTGGATGATGTAGACATAATCTGAAATCAATTGACTGTTGACAGCTACTGGAACATAGATAAAAATCTGTCAAAACTTGCAGCTGAAAAATTTTGGATGCAAATCACTTTATATTGCTGCACATATATATTCTCTAAATATACAATATCATTTTATATATGATGAGAATAAAACTGGCTAAAATAAAATAAGCAAAATATGCACACACTAAGGGGGAGCTTATACTTAGGGGGAGCAATCCTCAATTCCTGCAGAAAACTAAAAAGAATTTAAAATGACACTATGTTGTTAATCAAGGAGTGTTTTGTCATCATCAAAAGGGAGAGATTGTTGGCTCCATTAGTTTCTGATGATAATAAAACATTCCCATTTATTTGTGTCTAATTCCTTTATTTGCGTGTGTAGAAAATTAATATATGAATTTAATTTCTTAAATCTTCAAAGAGTATTTTGAAAGAAAAAGAGGGATAAAATCAACAGGATGTAACTGAATAACAAGGAGGAAGCTTATTGGTTAAACAAGGAAGAACATTGGTTGACCAAAAATTCAAATTGGAGCAATGGCGAGCTGAAGAGTTTGAAAAACAAAACCAACTTAGTCAACCAAGTCAGTCGAATAAGTGCCCTCTGTCAGAATTTGCAAACCAGAAATAAAATCAACTTAGTCAACCAAGTTAGTCGACTAAGAGCTCTCTGTCTGCAATTTGAACCAAAGCACTATAAGACAAACTAACGACTAGAACTCATTCTTAACTATTTTCAACGGATATAAACTACCAAACTACCATCAGAGTCGCATCTCCAAGTATAAAAGGGTCTTCCAACAATGAGAAACTAGTTTTTTGAAACCTTGAATGAAATTTGAGATTTAGAAAGAAGAAAAACAAGAAAAGTTTCACTGCATTTGTCTGCACTTAAACGCCTACTCTTTGTCATTGTATTTAGCACTGAATATTGTACCAATTAGATCAACTTGTGATCATAGGTACTTTCTTTAACTTTTCTTATTGTATACGTAGAGTGAGGGAGTCACTCTAAGGGGTTGTTCAAGCTTGGGAAAGCTTGAATGTTATAGGTTGTGGTTGAGCCTTGGAAAACCAGTTTAGGTTTTAGTTGAGCCCGTGAAAAACTAGTGTAAAGGTTTTGGCTGAGCCTGCAAAAAACCATTGTAAAAGCTTGGTGAAAGCTTGTGAATTTCACCAGATTCTTAGTGAATCATTGGGAAAATCCTTGGTTGGATAATCAAGGTAGTGGATATAGGTCTTGGATCGAATCACTCTAAATTGTTGTGCACCTTATACTCTATTGTTACTTTTTTAAGTTCTGGAAATTAGTTCCACATCTTGTCAAGAGCCAAATTATGCTATTCACCCCCCTCTAGCACATATTAACGGGACCAACAAGAGGTATGTGCATAGGCTAGAGAATAAATATGATTGTGTGCATAGATGAGGATACCTAGGCTAATTATTTAATTGAGATAGGAAATTGGTGTTTATGTGATTTGTGGTAGGCCACTAGGTGGCATTTTGTTGGAATGCATGGTATGTAAGACCTAGAACAAGAGGCCTACACATGGTACGATATGAATTATGGATTAAAGACTATGTTGAATTATGATGAACAACTTGCCAACTAGGTATATGGCTTGATATGTATTTGGGTTAATGGCATAAAGATTGGGTGATATTTAATATGTGAGGCTGAAAGGCCACGATTACTTATGGACATGATATATGCATGAATGCTGACGTATTTATGGTTGATTTAAGGATATGCATAATGCTGTTAAGACATGATTGATAGGATTGAATATGATGAATACCCATGTGGGGTTAATGGTGTGAGAGCCTATAAATTGATGATGTTTTGTTTGAGGTTTCCTTTGAGATTTAAAGGCACTTAGAATTATACCCGAGCTTAGAGATGACTGAAGCTTGTTGAATTTGAATATGATTTGATATAGACATACGAAATGTGTCACAACCCAATTTTCGGGCCATGATGGGAGCAAGGACCCAATGGGCTTAGCCCACTAAGCCCAAGCAAGCGTATTTATATAATCTTATACATTAATCCACATTTCTTTAAAATCCACAATTCATAGTGTTCAAATATAGTTCCTTTGAAAACAATTCATAAAACCTAATCATGCATTCATAATGGCATCATCAACCATTATATACATACACAGATTAACAAATGAATCTTAATATTTCACATCAAGTATTCATTTACACATAATTAGACCTTGACCATCAGTGGACTAACTCTGGGCACGGTTGCTAACGTTTAGTGTCATGTTAAACCTACTGAGCAATGGATAGGGAGGAGCACCTCATCCTAGGATCCAATCACCTTTAACTCAGGAAACCTAAAACATGAATTTTAAAAACGTGAGTACAAACTCAGTGAGTGAACATAGGAAGGGAACAAGCAAATGTTAAGGAAGGTTTAGAAATCATGATGCACTTAAGTTCCAAAAACAATGCAATTTAGCTTATTTCTTATCAAAAAACCCTCATTCAAATCCTTGTTGTTTAGTCACTTGATGACGAAAGACCCATGAACAACAAATAAGTTGAAAAGTGAAAACTTTAGTAGAATTCAAGCAAATCAAGAATAATAGATTGACTCTCATAGCAGTGAAAAGGCATTCTCGTTGCAACGAAATTCTGGCCAGATGAAATCCAAAGGGCTTTCACTGCCACTAGAAAAATCCACTCATGCCACATTGCACATTAAATTGAACACATTGACGATACTCAAGTTTTCAACAGTCAATGCAATCACATATTAAATCTAAACATCTCTATATAGTAAATATGTATATATATAAGCACATACACCACCATCTCACCCAGTTTATGTGCATCCCCCCACATCATGCACATAGCCGAACACCTTGTCTCATTCAGCTCATGTGCATCCCCCCACATCGTGCACATAGCCGGAGTCATCTTGTGCATCCCCCCACATCGTGCAGAAGTAATATCACCACTGTATGCATCCCCCTACATCGTGCACAAGCGATGTCATCATCGTGTGCATCCCCCCACATCGTGCACAACTAATGCCATTGTGTGCATCCCCCCACATTGTGCACACGGGCAATATCACCATCCATCTCCTTCACCACCGTTATCACCGGTAGGTGAAAACTCACCCTGCACATGCACGGTTGCATTTTGTTACACAATGTACCATTTATGACATATATATATATATCAATATTATACAGAAACACATGGATTCATCACACTATCCATTTCATAACATAAAAAATTTTCATAAGGGCTTGTTCCCATGCGAGTTTTTGAAGAAAAACCAATAAAACATTTTAGGGGATTCAATCAAACACAAATGTGTATATCCCAAAACATTTTAATGCAAGTTCACTCACATTACGATAGCGGGACATTACATCCCTATTTGTTCGGAGGTGTATCTAGCTATTCCTACTTACCGGTCGCTAGTTATTTCCCTCGACACACCACCACAATACTCTAACTTTACCTTTGCACTTCCACTTGGTTTTAGCTTGGATTTCACCTAACAAAATTCATAATTCCCTCACACCCATGGCCACCATAGCTGCCATAAAATGATTCACTCATTATTTTTCCAAGGATTTAATCAACCATGAACTTAAAACACAAAATCCTTACCTTAGCTTGCTTGAATTACAAACCAAGCTTTTCCTTCCTTTCTCTCTTTTTCTTTCTTCTTCTCCTAGGGTTTAGATTTGCTGGAAATTGGGGTTAAAAGCTTCAAGTTTAGTGTCGAAGAAGTTTAGAGAAGAAAGAATTAAGAATAGAAAGGAAATGAGAAGAAACAAGGAAAATCACATGGAAAAAAATTGATTTTCATGAACTTGACATGAAAATGGCATTGGAGGCTTCAAGAAACAGAAGAAAATATCTTGCTAGAGGAGATAAGGACGGTTTTGGGCTGAAAATACTAAACTTTATGTAAAATTACCATTTTACCCTCCAAGTTTCTTCCCTTTTTAACTTAGTCCTCCCAAGATTTAACTCTAATTTCCTTCTATTATCTTCTTCTACACATGGACAAACAAAGTATAAAGTTTGTACTCCAACGCGGTGTCCCCATAATATTTAAAATTTTTTTTTATCTGCGTTATCTTTACTTAATAAAGTCACGCGGCCCCATTAACGTCATTTTTCTCCAAAATTTTTATCATTCTTCTTCTCCCCCACTTAGATTAACCATATACTTCTCCTTCATGGAAAATTTCGACACTTAATAAAATATTAATATTTTAATATTATTTTATTAAAAAATATTATTTTATTCCAAAAATTTTCTCTTGTCTCCTTGGCACCCAAAATACCTTATTATGACTCAATTCACTTTCGAATCACTTTCTATCTCATAAATTCTTCCTCGATAAAAATATTATTATTTTATTATTATTTTTTCGCTTGCGAAATATTTTATCCCAAACTATTCCTTTCATTTTAATCACTTCTAAACATTATAATTAACCTTAATTGGCATCCGATAAGCTTTATTAGTCACCATATCAAAGTACAGGGCATTACAGAACGTCATAGGCATGATGGCCTAATTTGTGGATATGTGTTTCGTTTGAGGGATGAATTTCGATCGTTGATTTGACTAGACATTGAGTGGAGTCCCACACCTTATGACTTTGTGCTTTGAGGACCTCCGTTGAGATTACTCCAGGTGATGCTGACCATCAGAAGATTACTCTAGTTGATGATATGATTCTCCACTAGTTGCTTGACGTTGTGCGTGATTTGAATCTTCACTAGTGGTGTTGCCCTGAGTGTGATTTGATTCTGAGTCAATTGGGCACCGAGTGTGATTTGACTATGTCCAGGGCAAAACTAGTCATTTTATACCTTTGACTATGACAACATGCATTGAGGATGGCATGATTTGATTTGAAATATGACTATGTGGTGACCATTGTAAATGATATTTGATGAGACGCTCTGGAATAAGCAATTATTTGTAAACGAGATTTAAGCTTGTGCTCAGTAACTAAGGTGTGCCTATGAAGCCAAGTTCAATGATGGTGACTTTAAAGATAAGCCTTGAATTGATATGATTTGATGTAGGGACGTAGAACTTTGGAATTATGGATACAATATGCTGTTGAGATGTGATCTAGCAGGGCTTGTATGATGAGTTGTGCATGTAGGATATTAGGATGATCCTTGCACCATTGAATTAGAGATGTTTGAATATGAAAGTCTTATGGCTACATAGGCCTCAATACATTTTATATGCAAAAATTATGTTGTGATAATATCCCCTCATTGAGTATTAGATGACTCACCCCTCTATTATACCATGTGTGGATAAGAGAAGCTATGGGGTTACATGCAAGTGTTGTTGATTAGATGGATACATAATTGGCAACTGATAGGTCTCTCTCTCAATGAGTCACTCTGTTGAGTCTATATGGGCTTTTCACCTTCCAATTTGGTTAGTACAAATATGTCAGGCACGATGTGCCATTTGAATTGTATAAAGGTTGTTATGCATAAACTCAATTTGATGGCCAATGTATGGCCTTATGAATATTTGTATGGGTTGTAAGCCAGGGATGATGTAACGTATTTGAATTTTATAACAAATATTTGACAATTAATTCCTTCAGTTGTGTGTTATATGATTTAAACTCTGAAGCTTCCTCAAGTCTAGTGGGTTTGCTTATTGGGCTCATGCATCGATCACAGATCTTGGAGTTTGGGTCACGACTAAGTTGGTATCAAAGTTCCTAGGTTTTTCTATGTCTATTAACGGAGTGTCGAGAATAGTGTAAAGTCTTGTTCATGGTTTGTGACTACAGCATGAATTATGAGCAAGAGGCTGCATGAACTCCCAATTCCTTAGTAAAGCCTACACTTTGAACATTGGGATATGAATGTTGGACATGGTGATGCTCTAGTTAGGGTGAAGATGCTAGCCTAAGGGACAAGCCACCTTTAAAGGATTTTTGGCCAAGATGCTCTTAAAAAGGTGTTAACAAAAATGTGCTCCGATGACTTTTGATCGTGATGGGTGATATGAGACTATTAAGTCCATTAGAACCAGATGGTTGGGTAAGATGTGGCTTTGACCTCTGGTAGTGAATTGGATGTGTAGAGTTATGTTGTGAGGGGTGTTTTGTGTTGATGTTACACTTGAAATAATTCTAGTTTGTTGGATTGCCAAAATGGCACAAGGGAACATGGTTGAGGTGAGGAAGGTAATAATTCAAAGGTATACCAATTGATAAAGTGCGATTTTCTAGATGCGAGACTTGATCATCAAAGGTAATATGGTGAGTTACCTAAATGGGACTTTGTGTTTAACCTAGCAACTGTGAAGGTGGGCAAAGCAGTAGAAAAGTGAAACATCTGCCTTGTTGCTATGATTGACTGCATTAGATAATGCATGAAGGCAAAGTGAAAGAGAGAGGTTATGATGTGGGTCATAAAAGGACCTGTCATCGAATGCCTTTTTAAATTACTAGGGTAGTGAATAGATGGAGATAGACAAGTGATTGTGATATCTGGTGCTAAAGGATGTACAATTTGATGTTTATGGATGATACATATTTGGAGTATGTTCTTGTAAGGGAAATCAAGTTTTTTAAATTGTGGATGACATGAATAGACTACTGAAAGCTTACTAAATATGTGAGTGTATTTGTGGAGTTTTAAAAGTCTTGAATTTGTGTGTGTATGACATGGAAGAAAACATCCTATAGAGGGATTTGTTTTAATTGATGGAATATGTACATAAGTCTTGTACGATCTGGGTGGAAGACCAGAACATCTATATGGATTTGATGATATTAATTATTGGGATAAATGAGTTAGATTGCTATTAACAATGATTTGAGTTCTCGAACTGTTGGAGAAAAATATGGATGCTGTTAAGATGATTATGAAGAGTTTAAGGGCAATCAATTACAAATATGCTAAGCTAGTCCTGTATGGTTTGGCTTAAGGACAAAGATCTTTTGGAAAATTTGATAAGAATGTCCATTGGGACCAATGAGCAGAAATGCTCTTGAGCATGAGTGGAATTGCTGAAGTTATGAGTGGCTTTGAGAACAAGCTTTTGATTTCTAATCCTTGAATGGATATCTATTAAAGATGTGAGACATGAAGTGGCAATTTGATGGAAAGTTACACTCAAACTAAATGGTTTGATTAAAGTTTGAATTGTATTTGCTATTGTCAATGATTAGAATACTTGAAGAAGTTTTCGAATTTTAGGAGATTATGATTTTAAAGTTTATGGCTCAAATTTGAAATATGTTTAAAAATCCCCTGGTTTAGTGACTGTGGTTGAGATGAGCATATCTTAGGTAAAGTATTGGCGGTTGCGGCTATAAGTGTGACCTTATGCTTAAAGTTTTGACCTCATTGCAGTGAGTAAAGTGTTGGCTTTTGTGGGAAGAATGATAGCGTGTATGACACTAGTTTAGTGGAACAGAGACTCTTGCCCTGTGACTTTGATATTTCGTCAGTGGCTTTGGCACTAGATGATGATTCTGATAAGCCGTCAGTGATTTTATCATTGGACATGTTTGTTATGAAAAAGCAAATATTTGATGCTATCCAAGGAGGATCGCTTTTTTGCACGTGTTTGATAGGCAACTTTGTTTTTAATGAGCTTCTCGAGATTTGGTTGATCAGCGAATCTGATTGAGATATCAGATATGAGCCTAGATAAGGAGGATGATTACTAGGGTCAAAGATATATTTGATAAGATAATAATGAACCTAATCAAGAAAATGAATTTAAATGGTCATGAATAGCTTATGCGCAATCGTGATTGATATGCCATGTAGTATATAGAATTGCCACAAGGATAAGAATACACAAAAATGTTGTTTTAAGGCAATGATTTTTGCCATTATGTAGACCTGATGATGTTCTGGTCTTAATGTGCCTATGAATCTAGGGCACACAAAGATGAACGATTGCCTGATAATGATAAGGCAAAAGTTGGATTATGATCCATAGCATTTGGTGCTCTGATTTGTGTGTCAAAAGGATAACTAAATAAGTTTGTAGTCATGCTTATGGCTGACATTTTGCGCTTAAAAAGCAAAAGCACTGATTGTGTGTTAAGTCGTTGATATGAGTTGATGAGTAGTAATGGCTTTTGAAATATGTGATGTCTAAAGGTAATGTACAAGTAGATCCTAGTAAATGGAAATAGTGGAGAAATGGCCAAGGCACATGATAGTAAGCGAGACATATGAATTATTTGAGGGGCTGGCTTACTACATTGATGATTTGATTGAAACTCCACTTGCATGCATCCCCTGTCTATGTGCAGACTCAAAAAGGGGACAACAATTATTAATTGGTTTTGGAAAGGTTGGAAGGAGCACTTTAAATGCTTGATCAAAGTACTACAAATGGTACAACATCCATAAGTAGATGGTCGGTAAGAGCTTAAGTGGTGATACTCGAAGGATTGTTAAGGACCGATGTGTTAGATTGTGGAATATCATGGAGATTGATATTTGGATCTGACAAAATTCTGACTAAACTGATGATTTTAAGTCTTGAAGTTTAATGGAGCATTAATGTGTTTTGAGGTATAAAATTTAAGGATGGAGATTAATGCTTTGTGATCATAAAGTGAGATATGTTTGACGCATGAACCATGCTTAGTGAATTGGTGATGATTTTGAGCAAAAAAGGTGATGACATGGCCCTAAATAAATTTTTATTTGATTTGGAGATGCTTAGACATCAGATTTCATTTTGAATTATGGTTATATTTGTTATGAAAACTTATGGACCATTGATATGATCCAATGTATACCAGTGAACATGAATTGGAACTTAAGGTTCTTGTTGATAATGCACATTCTTGGGATGATCTAGTAAGCTCGTGTTAAGCTTGAATTTATATAATGCTTGAACTATTCAGCATTGGAAATGCATGCAGATAAGTTAAAAGTAGATACTCTAGTTGAACTAAATTCGAGGATGAATGTTTATAAGGAGGGTAGAATGTAACACCTTTGATTTTTTATATGACCTAAATGTGATGTTGGCTAGGTGATTTGATGAGTAAACTTGAAAACCTAATGTATATGCTTGTGAAGCATGCACATAAGCTATTGTGGTCTATAGAGAAAGACTTTGAAATTCAGTTTACATTGAATATTCTAATTATACGATGAAATAGCTAAGCCAATTAATGAGCTAAATTGAACTTTAGGGAATATGACTACAGTTATAGGTGTATGACTATGAATATTGGTATAAAGAAGAGTTTTTAATGGAATTGTGCATATGTTTAGCACTTTGACACCCAAATACGACATTAAGGCAAATATCGATAAAAATGATGAATTAATCCTATAGCTTGAGGATTTGATTTAATTTGATGTATATTTGAGAATATATGTATGAAGATTTGAATTATATGAGTTATTTAAGGTATGAGATTAATAGAGAATGAATTTGGGTTTTAAGTTGCATTTTTGGAAGTTAGAAAAGACTTAAAACTTCTTGTAGGGGAAAATTTATCGATACATTCTTGGCAAGAAGAACAATATGAGGTGTTTTAGAGGAATGCTATTGAAACATTTAAGTATGTATCGATAGATTTGGAAATTTGATGAACATGTATCGATACATTGAGCACCCAGGATCATTATACCTAAAATATATCGATACATAGGGGTAATGTATCGATACATTTAGTCGAAATATGGGAAAATGTATCGATGCATTGCCAAATGCATCTATACATCACTGAGGAAAGGCAAAAATAAGAAAGGGGTTTCAAGCATTCTGCCCATTTTAAGATAAACCCATTTTCTCTCTTTCTCTCTCTACCCCATATGAAACCCTAAGCATCGAAATGGCATTTGAAGCCTATTGGAGATAGATCCAAGCTTGGGAAATCAATTTGGAGGTAAGATTACATGATTTTGCCAATTGATTTTTTATTTAATTAGTTTAAGGTTTAGGGTTTAGGGTCATGTATCGATTTAATCAATTATAAACCTTAGGTCTAAGAATTTTGGAATTTGGTCAAACTCTCTCCCCTTGAGTACATTAGAGATTTGGAGCCTAGATTTGGGCAACCCAACCTCTAAGGTAAGGATTTAGCTCATCATTGAAGGATTTGAGCTTGTTTATGGAATTTGGTTATTTTTTAAAAGTTGGGAATTTTTTGAAAGTTGGGAAATAAATATTTTTCTGATGTTTTGATGTGTTTAAAGGGGAGTTAAAGCAACCAAATTGTTGGTCCCATGTAAATGTGCTAAGGGGGGGTGAATAGCACTTTTTGGCTCTTGGCAAGATAAGGAACTAATTTAAAAAGCAATGAAAATAAAAATAGAGTAGACAGTGAGCAGGAATTTAGAGTGGTTCAGTCCAAGACCAACATCCATTACCTTGATTATCCAACCAAGGATTTTCTAAAGTAACCCACTATGAACCGGTGAAATTCACAAGCTTTCATGAAGCTTTACAATGGCTTTTACTAGGCTTAGCCAAAACCTTTCACAATAGTTTTTACCGAGATCAACTAAAACACAACACCTAACTTTTCAAGGCTAAGTTAGAACCTAAATCCAATCAAGCAATCCTAGCTTGAATCAATCCCTTAAAGTGACTCGTTCACTCTAAGAATACAAGAAGAGAAGTAAAAGAAGTGTACCTATAATCACAAGGTTGATCTAAGTGGTATAAATGAAGAGCAGATCACAATTACAAAGATGGGAGTTGAGTGCCGTAAATGAGCAGAGAGTATTTGCAAGTTTTATAGCTCTTTTTTGTGTTCTTCGAAGCCTCTCTTACATTTATAGCCGTTGGAACCCTCTTTTATACTTGGAAAATCAGCTTTGATGTGAGTTAGACAGTTTTTGATCATTGGGAACAGTTTGGTAGCAATTATGGCCATTAATTTGTCTTCTAGTGCACAATTCAAAATTTCTTACAGAATGCTCTTAGTCGACTAATCGATATCTTAGTCGACTAAGTTGTTTCTGTCTTCTAATCCCAGTTTCTGGCAATGTGCACTTAATTGACTAACTCATTCCTTGGTCGACTAAGTTGGTTTTGTTTCTCAATACTTTTCAGCCTGCCAACTTTTGATTTAAATCTTAGCTGACTAACTCTTCATTAATCGACTAAGGGGCTTCTGTCTTATTGATCAATTGTGACTTCCTTATTCCTATACTCTTTGATATGTCCATTTGAATGATTAATAAGTTATTGCATACAATATTTGTTCTGCACACTCAAGTGGAGATATTAGACACAAATGAATGGGAATGTTTTATTATCATCAAAAACTAATGGAGCCAACAATTTCTCCATTTTGATGATGACAAAATATCCTTGATTGACAGCATAGTGTCATTTTATTCTTTTCAGCTCTGCACAAAATGGTGGTTTTCCTCCCCCTAAGTATGTGCTCCCCCTTAGTGTGTGCATAGTTTTATAATTCATCTTAGCATGTTTTTATTCTTGTCATACGGAAATGACATGTAAGGGTTCAAAATTTTGACAGAATGTATTTATACAGGCTTATGAAATAATAAGCAGTACGTGACAGAATGACAGAACATTATTACTATTTCACTTTGTTGTTTGTCATATTGTTTCCGGACTTAATTCATTCCAAAGCTAAATGCCATAAATCATCCAGTCAAAAATTTTTGCATTCATATTTATTTTCATCCAAATCTTACTCACAATATCATATCAACAATTAATTGTCAGCATAAAAACTCAATATCAGCATCAAATCTTTAAACAACAGTAGAAACTTAATAGCAACTTTAGATATTCAGTCATCAGCTTATCAGCATTGCATTCATTCTAAATCCAACCAAAATATCATGAGAATAAGTTTTCAACACATTTTCAGCATTAGTGATTTACAACAGAAGTTTTCAACACATTACAAAACAAAATAAATAAACAGTGTCTCAGCACAGTGATCAGTATCCAATTTTCAATAAACTACCATGGACAACTTAGTCAGATTTAGCATCCTAAATTTCACATATGTTCTTGGTACCTTTACCCTAACATTTTTTTAATTTTTTTAATTTATTTTCCCTTTCCTTTTAGCTTTCCACTTTTCCCCACTTTTTGTCATCATCAAAACTCAAGGATGTTTAATCATCTTCTGAAGAGGCTGAGGGAGAGGATTCATCATCAATGAAATATTTTACATTGAGGGGTTCAGGAGAAGGTTTTAGTGGTGATTTGTTTGGTGGAGGTTCAGGTGAGGATTTGTCAGAAACTTCCAAAGGTTATTGAGGAGAAGAGATAGTTGCTAGTTTAGACTTTTCAGCAATTTTGGAGGATTTTATTCTTTTAAGGAATTTTGTCTTTGTTGCCATTCTCTTGATGCCTTTACCAGGTGGTTTTGGTTTAGTTTGTGGGGCTGTAATAGTTTTCTCTTCTCCTTTCTCAGTCTATTTCTCTACTATCTGTGCTAGTGCAGATGTGGCTTGCTGTGTTTTTGCTTGAGCTACTTCTTTCTCTGCTTGCTCCTCATGAACCATTTGATGAAAATGATCCATGATTGAAACCTCTTCAGAATGTGGAGGAGATGGTTAAGGTTCTAGTTGTGGATCTTGAATGGGTGGAGAGGTGCCATCAAGAGATCCAAGAACTTCAGTTCCTTTATCTGATCCATTTTCCTTTTCAAGCGCAGCTTGAGGGTCCATCATTGGTTAAACATCTTTATCCCGAGGAGCAGGGCATCCAGAACTTTCAGCTTGAAAGGTAGGGCCTTCAGCAATTTCCCTTGCTAGTGCTGGGCTTGGAGTTGTAGAGGTATATGCAGCAGTAGGTTCAGATGGCATTTTTCCTTTTTCCTTTAGTACATTTTCCAGTTCAACCACTTTTTCCTCAATTTTTTGTATTCTTGCTCCTTGGTTTGTGAGCTTTCCTTCAATTCTCATAAACAGGTTGAAGATCACTTCATTTAAGAATTGAGATGGTGCTGCCTCTAGTTGAGCCAGAAGTGAAGACTCTTATTCAGGAGTTACTTTGGGAGTTTTAACATATTTTTCTCCTTCAAGTTTGTATCCCATCTTAGGTAAACTCCCGAGGTAGATCGATTGATCCTTGCTCTTTACCTGATCCAATGCATATCTTGAACTCCAAATCCTCTTTTTTTGAACCAGTGAAGTAATGATATTCCCATATGGTAGATTAATCTTTTCCAGTCTACAGGCTCCTTTCATTCTCTCAATCATAAATCTTCCTAGGTTTAGTGGACTGCCATTGAAGGCATGTTCCATTATCCAAAGATCCTTAAGACTGATATAACTAAAACTTCCTTTTCTTCCATGAACATTAGCTGCAATGAAATAATGCAATATTCTGATTTGTGGACTAGTGATCAAACCAACATTACTTTTAGAAGAATATTTCTTTTTCTTTCCTATAATCGTTTCCCACAGGGATGAAGGATCATAGTTTTCTGAAAATTCAAACTCACCCTATTTACATTCAATTTTAAGCAAACTGCCCAAATCAATAACAATCACAGTAAATTCTTTCTCATTTAAAAATACATTCAGGCCATCTTCAAGATAATCATCCAACTCCTCTAATTCATCCTTCTCAACTACTATACTAGAATAAAATTCTTTAGCCAAACTGGCACTATAAGCTCAATCTTAAAAGTACTAAAATATTTCAGTTTCATCTCCTCAAAATAATATGATAAAACTACTTTGAATTCAGGCACTTCATTAAAACTATTCCAATCTATAAACTTCCCACAAGTGATTGGTGCATTTTCAATTTTCTGGAACCTATCCTCATGGATTTTGTTTCTAAATTTGGAGGATGGAGATTTACCTTTCTTTGATGATTTTCCCTTTTCTTTCTTCTTATCTGTTTTCTGCTCCTTTTCTTTTTACGATTTCTTAGATTTTTCACTTATTGAACTAGACCCAATTTTTTGTTTCTTTTTCTATATTTCTACTTCCATGCCTTCTTCCAGTGGCCGTTTACCTTTCTTCTTCTCAATAATCTCTTTACTCTGAAAGGTTTGTGCCATTTTTGATTTAAGAAATTTTTTACTGAGGGTTTTGAGATTCTAAGTGGCGAGGGTTTCGTTTTTGTGTGAGTCGATTTTAGAGGAGAAAATGTAGAGGAAATGGGTTAATAGGTAGTTTAATCTCTCCAAAAACTATTTGACTTCCCCTTAAATGCTATCAGTTTTTCTACTGTTCAAATTTTGAAAAATTCCCTCTAAACTTGGTTATTTTCTTGGGCATTTTTTTTTCTTTATTACCCGGTAAACATATTCTTTTCATTATTTTATTCCTTCATCAATTAACTGACTAAGTCTTATTATTTAAGGTGACAGAACACTTTTAGTTGACTAAGATTCTCTTTAGTCGACTAAGTGCCTTATGTTTTATGTGTATGAGTCAAAAAGTTACCTACAACTCCTGCATATTAATCATCCCTAAATTCCTTCTAATCTCATAAAATCTATCTTCGTTTAGAGGTTTGGTAAAGATGTCAGCTAATTGATCCAAAGTATTCACAAACTCAATTTTAATATCACCCTTCACTACATGGTCCCTAACAAAATGGTGTCTGATCTCAATATGCTTAGTCCTAGAACACTACACATGATTTTTTGAAATGTTGATTACACTTCTATTATCACAATATATCGGTATGTTATTCATTGACATTCCATAATCTTTTAGTTGTAGTTTAATCCACAAGATTTGGGCACAATAGCTGTCTAGAGACACATATTCAGCTTCAGTTGCAAACAGAGCTACTGAATTTTACTTTTTTCTTGACCATGACACAAGCATACTACCTAGAAACTGACAGGTTCCACTAGTTCCCTTTCTATCTGTTTTGCTGCCAGTAAAATCAGCATCTGAATATCCAACTAAGCTAAAAGATGATTCTCTAGGGTACAATATGCCTAAAGTTTGTGTGTCTATGAGGTATCTAAAAATTCTTTTAACAGCAGTCATGTGTGATTCTTTGGGTTAAGATTGAAAATGAGCACATAAACACACACTGAATTGTATATCAGGCCTGTTGGTTGTTAAATAAAGAAGTGATCCGATCATACCTCTATAGAGCTTTTGATCAACATCCTTTCCTTTTTCATCTAAATCAAGTCTAGTGGATGGACTCATTGGTGTACAAATGGATTTCAGCTTTAGCATATCAAACCTTTAGAGCTTGTCTTAAGTGTATCTTTCTTGGTTGATGGAGATTCCTTTCTCAGTTTGTTTGATTTGAAGCCCAAGAAAATACTTCAACTCTCCCATCATGCTCACCCCAAATTCACCCTCCATCTCTTTAGCAAAGTTCTTGCATAAAGCCTCATTAGTTGCACTAAATGCAATGTCATCCACATAAATTTGAACAACAATTAAATCCTTTAAGTATCTTTTAATAAACAATGTAGGAGCTTGTTTCAATTAGAAATTTTGAAAGCCTCTCATACCAAGCTCTAGGAGCTTGTTTCAATCCATACAAGGCTTTATGAAGTTTGAAAACATGATCTTGTTTTTCAAAGTCTTCAAATACTAGTGGTTGTTCAACATACACTTCCTCTTGAATGAATCCATTTAAAAATGCACTCTTTATATCCATTTGATACAATTTAAAATTCATAAAGCATGCAAAAGCAAGCAACAACCTTATGGCTTCAATCCTAGCAATTGGTGCAAAGGTTTCATCATAGTCAATTCCTTCCTCTTGGTTGCATCCTTGGGCTACTAACTTATCTTTATTTCTAACTACATTTCCTTGCTCATTTACCTTATTTCTAAACACCCATTTTGTTCCAACAATAGGGTGGTTTAAAGGCCTAGAGACTAATGACCACACACGATTTCTTTTAAATTGATCAAGTTCCTCTTGCATGGCCAATATCCACCTTTCCTCTTTTTTTGCTTCCTCAAATGTCTTAGGCTCAATTTGAGGTATGAAAGCTGAAAACTCACAAGTCTCTCTTGTTGCTGTCCTAGTCTTAACTCCTTGAGAAATGTCACCTATGATTTGTTCTTGTGGATGGTCTTTTGCATATCTCTAACTCCTTGGAAGATCACTATGCTGAATTTTTGTTCTTTGCAAATTTTCTAGAGGTGGAGTTTCATTTTCTCTTCTAGGTGAGCTTTCTTCATTATTCTTATTGTTCTCTAAGCTCATTTCTTCCATTTGCTTTTCTAGGATCTCTACATCATCGTCATCAGCATGAATTCCTTTTTGTAAGGCATTAGACTCATAAAAAACTACATGGATTGATTCTTCAATAGTTAAAGTTCTTTTCTTGAAAATTCTATAAGCCTTTCAGTTTAATGCATATCCTAAAAATATTGCCTCATCACTCTTTGCATGAAACTTACCTAAGGACTATTTTCCATTGTTTAACACAAAACATTTACAACAAAAACTCTTAAGGTGTGAAATATTTGGTTTCCTACCCTTATAAAGTTTATACGGAGTCTTTGATATAATGGCTCTAATTGAGACTCTATTAAGTATATAAACTGTTGTGTTCACTACCTCAACCCAAAAATACTTTGGTAGGTTATTCTCACGTAGCATAGGTCTAGCCATTTCTTTTAAGGTTTGGTTTTTGCTCTCTACAACTCCATTTTGCTGGGGTGTTCTAGGTGCAGAAAAATTATGATGTAACTTCTTTTCATTGCAAAATTTCTCAAATTCATCACTTCCAAACTCTCCTCCATGATCACTCCTAATACTAACTATGGCTAGTCCTTTTTCATTCTCAACTTTCCTATAATGACTTATAAATGTTGGTAGAGCATCATTCTTATGAGCAAGAAAATAAACCCAAGTGTACCTGTCATCAACTATTACAAAGCCATAAGATTTTCCCCTAGACTAGTTATACTTATTGGACCAAATAGATCAATGTGCAGCAATTCAAGAGGTCTAGTTGTTGACACAATCTTCTTAGTCTTAAAGGATGTTCTAACTTGTTTTCCTAGTTGGCAAGCATCCCATATTTTATCATTTTCAAATTTTATATCTAGTAGTCCAACAGCTAGATTTTTCTTAATTAATTTTGACATAGTAAGCATGCTCACATGTCCTAGTCTCCTATGCCATAGCCAGCTATCATTTTCAGCATTTACCATTAAACACATTTCACAATTCATTTCAAGATCTTCAAGAAATACAACATACATATTCTTTAATTTTCTTCCTATAAATGAGACCTTATTAGTACTTATATCTATCACTCCACACTTATTTGAATCAAAGCATATTTTAAATCCTTTATCACACAATTGACTAATGCTCAATAAATTATGGTTCAAGCCTTTAACCAATAACACATGACTGATTTGAGTTTGGGAGTTCTTACCAATCGTTCCTATACCATGCATTCTACCTTTTGAATCATCACCAAAGGATACGGTTCCTCCCTTTCCTTTGTCCAGTTTAGCAAATAGCATTTCATCTCCTATCATATGCCTTGAGCAACCACTGTCCATATACCAAGGCTGCTTCTTCTTGAGTTGAGCTTTTGAACATGTCTCCTTTAAGTGCAGCTTAACCTACAAGACAGATTCAGTTTTTCTTTATAGGTACCCATACCTTGATGGGTCCTTGATTGTTAGTTGCAATATAGGATCCTTTTGGAACCCATATTTTTCTTATTTTCTACGTGCTTCTTTTCTTAAAATAATCGTATGATAAATGACCAATTTTATTACATGTATAGCACTTAGATAATGCATTAGTCGAATTTTTCTTGTAGTAGACATTTCTTTTTGAAGTTTCATTTTTCAAACTTTTAAGAGCTGTGTTTTCATCAAGCGTTTTTTGCAAAGCTTCAGATTTATTATTCAACTCTAATTTTAAAACTTCAAAATCTATTTTTGAATGTTCTAACTCAACTTGTAGAAAATTTCTTTGCTCAAAAATAGAATTGAACTCTTCTCTTATCTTTTCCAAATCATTTTCAAGAGATGTAGTCTTTTTCTTTAAAGTCTTGTATTTTGAAAAGAGTTTTTCAAATTCATCATAAAGGCACTCATACTCATGTTGTAAATCATCAATAGAAATATCATAGGGGGATGAGGATACCTCGGATTCATTATCCTGTGCCATCAAACATAGGTTTGCTCTCTCCTCAGCTTTTTCTTCCTCACTTTTAGAACTTGATGTGTCATTGTCTGACCAAGCAGCTGCCACCATTGCCTTATTTGATTTCTTGTTTTTCTTTGGAGTCTCATCTTTTAGCAATGGGCATACGGACTTGAAATGTCCAGGCTTCTTGCATTCGAAGTAGGTTAGCTTATCCTTTTTGTTTGAGTCATTTTTGTTTCTAGTTCTCCATGGAGAACCTTGATCTTTTTTAAACCCTCTTCTAGCCAATCTCTGGTTTCTTTTACCGATAAGCTTTCTAAATTTTCTTACAACAAGTGCCAACTCTTCGTCGTCATCACAGGATAGCTCTTTCAGTTCTTCTTCAAGATTGTTGGTGTCACAGCCCAAATTCTCGAGCCATGGCCAGCGCATGGGCCCAATGGGCATAGCCCACCAAACCTAAGCAAGCCTATTATGTAATATTGCTTAACATCCCATCAACTATTCTCAAGTCACCTTTCATAATTCCAACTTATAATCACTTTAACAATGGGCTATAGCAATCAAGAATTTCATTAATATAAACCCAAAATGATGTTAACATTCCAACTCATGGCGGCATTAACAGTTAAAATATACATATTTCATCTAAGACACATATCTTAGTATTTTACATCACATGAATGTACTCATAAAACAAAATGACTCTTGACTTCCAGCGGAGTGACCATAGTGAAGATGAGGCTACTGAGATGCCGTAGTACCTACCAAGAAAGTGAGCATATGTGTACAACTCAATCTAGGTCCGAACTGCCTCTAAATCTGAAAACATAAAATTTAAAACATGAGTACGAAACTTAGTGAGTGAACATAAGAAGGGAACAAGCAATCAATAGGAAGAATTTGGAAATCATGATGCACTTGTTTAAAAAATAATGCAATTGATTTAATTTCTTACAAAAAACCCCTCATTTCAAACTTTGATTAATAACCTCATAGTGTTGCAACAACCCATGATAATTCCATGAAGTTAAATGGGTGAAAAAATATGTCGAAAACCAAATAGGGTAGCATGTAGGACAGAATGTTTCTCGCTGCAGCGAGAAACAGTATCAGTTTGCATGTGTTTCAGTTTTTCTATCATATCTTCCGCTATAGAAGTCCAATTGACCTGAGTTTTGAACCATTAAAAATCGAAGAGGCAGGGATAAAACTTTTAGGTTTACTACTTTTCCCAGTTCGGACGGGAAGGTGGTCAAAATCTTCATCAAAATGAAGGCATTGCATTAGAACCCGAGAGTTTCTCGCTGCAGTGAGATTTATTTTAGCTGCAGCGAGTTTTCTGCTGCCAAAACAGAATGTTTCTCTCTGCAGCGAGAAGCAGGGCACCTAAGTAAAAAAAGGGCCTCATTTGCACAAAAAATCCATTTGGTGTTGCAATAAAGATTAATTTGCAAGAAAATGGGAATTTCTCAAGATTCATCATCCCAAGTTTCACATGCATTTNTCATGCCAAATTTCACATGCATTTCAATCATATATCATATTCATGAACTTTCATTTCATAAGCATAGATATGCATAAATACATAGATAAACATCAATATCATCATAATCACACCCGACTCATGTGCATCCCCCCACATCGTGCACATAAGCGGTGCCATTGTGTGCAGCCCCCTACATCGTGTACAATCAGTGCCATCGTGTACATCCCCCCACATTGTGCACACGGGCATTATCATCATCAATCTCCCACACCACCATCATCACCGGCATGTGCATCCCCCACATCGTGCACACACACGGTTACAATGATCATACACAATATCAATCATCATGCATAACACACATATATATTTATCATCATAATGCAATAGTGCAAGAATCCATAGCAATCACATATCACAACATAAAACCATTTAGCAAAAGCTTGTTCCCAAGGCACTTGTTCATATGAAAACCTTGATAATTCATTCAAATATGTGGCAAATACATTATATTCCCCAAAGCAAGTTTTAAAGGGAATTCACTTATCGGACTTGTTGATTCTTTTGCTTGACTCTAACCTCAACTAATGCTACAAATGGACATGTGAGGCCTTATTGGAACCTATACACACACAACATCACAACCAACCCAAATTGGCATTAATACCATTCCAAAACTATTTTCTAAATTGGGTTCTACTAGTCATTCCTAACTAGTTTCCAACCACCATTAAATGGCTATTGTTTGCACTACTATAATCACACTAAAAATGAGTAAACAACTCAACAATAAAACAGCTCATAATCTCAATTACTAGCCATTATCAACAACTTAAAACCAAGCCTAGTTCATCACTCACCTTAGGGTTTCTTTGTACTTGAATTCTCTCCCAATAGCTTTTAAACAAATGTGAAAAATCTCTCTTTCTCTATTTAAAACCTCCAACTATTGAGAGAAAGTGCTGAACAAGGACTTTTTGAGGGTTTTAAAGTGAGAGAGTGAAAGAGCACAAGGGTTTTAGTCAAAAGGGCACAAGGGTATGAAAATTAGAGTTAGAGAGAGAAAGTTGTGAAAGTTTCATATCAAGCTTCCATGGAGGATAGAAGTAGTGTGAGATGAAAGAAGAAGAAGGAGAAGAAGCTGCTGGAAGAAAAAAAATATATTTATAGCTCGAGCTTATCCATTCCACTTGAAATTACGAAAATGCCTTTAGCACATTAACTTGTTCTCTTTCAATCCTTGGTGCAATCTTTTTATTCTTTTGATACTAAAACAAGTCCATAATGGTCTAGACATACTCGGGTTTACAAAACTTAAAATTTTTGACCCGAGGTGAAAAATGACCATTTTGCCCTTGTGGTGGAAATTATTGAAACTTCTAGTTTTCTTCGTGTTTTCATCATTACACATTATTTATTCGGTCTTACGCCTATTTAGACCTTAAAATATCATAAAACCTTTTTTTGAGAGCTTTTTAAAGGAAATGATGAAACTACCCCTAGCCCGTGTTATTGCGCCTATGCGTAGTTATGAGCCTATAGGGGTTGAGGTCTCACATTCTCCCCCACTTATAAAAATTCGATCCCCAAATTTAAATTTAACTATAAGGTAACGTACCTCTAAGCATCAAAGAGGTGGGGATACTTTGTCTGCATCTCCTCCTCGGCCTCCCATGTTACCTCATCGAATTTAAATCGATGTAAGGTGAATAATCAAAGTTCTCAAGTTCTGTCACATCACTCTTGTCGGGCATTCTTAACATAGAATCTTGGTTTATGCATTATATCAACTTCCAATCTTTATAGAAAAGTCAACGATGTCATAATATATAATTATGTGTACTACTCTTGTTGGATCAAAACAATATCATTCTTTATCTTATGAAGAGAATTCAAATATGCTATTAATTTCGGTCACACCTCAATCAAATCATCCTTAAATCATCAATCATGCATGTTTACTTAACCATCCACAATTCCTTTACTTTGATCTTTTATCAAACCTTCCAACATTCAAGCATTTATTCCACCATTGACTATGGGTCTAAATGGTCAACCAACCTCTATTCCGTTTTACATACCTCCATACAAATTCCATTCAAGAATTTCAGAATACATAAGGATCCAACACTCTTTATTTATTCATATATATTGAACATCATGGACGATTCAAATCCGGTAACCATTAGTAACCATATTCCCAAAAACAAAACTTCCGTACTTTCATGATAAAGTGCTTATTGGATAAATCATAACTTATACCATGAAGCATTTCAATAAGTCATGACGTTCACATACCTCTTCTGGTCTTAGCCAATCTCTTTAATCAATAACTCAATTTCTCAAAGTTAAAGTTGCTCAAAATTTTCCTTTAAGGTTCCTTTCCAAGTCTCATCCTGATTATTGATCATTTCTATATTTCCAATGTCGTAGTTAATTTATTCATCAGCAATCACATACAACATATCTAACTTGAAATTCTTCAAATTTACTCCAAATGCTAAATCTTGTAACCTTATTAGTTTATCAATCCGAAGATGAAATTTGACACTTACCTCTCCTTAAGTGTACTTTAAAATCAAGGAATCATTTACTAAGACCTTTTCAAAATCAATTTCTTTAGCCCTTTTACCTTAGAAAATTAAATCCTGAATCCTTCATTATGAATCATGGGCTTTATGCCAATCAAGGCAGATTTTACACTTTTAATTACATGAATTCAAATGCACACCTTTACTCATAAGTTGTAAACTTTTCCCCACATCTTTATATATCAAAACTATATATATTGAAGTTACACCAAAACCGATACATCATTTTCCATTGCCCCTTAGGATATTAAATTCATGTCATACTTTTTTATTTGCGTACTTCATAATAGCCTAACAATTTCTAGCTCATAGTTAAGCTAGTTCATATGCCAAGCCTTTCAGGCTATAACAAAACACCAATTTTGATCATGATATAATAGAATTTAATGAACTCATACCTAAAGTATAAACACTTACTTTTAAGCTAACAACATTATAATCCACTTGTTCACTGCCAAAATCAGCGATAAATTATCTTAATCATTGTCTAGCATTATAACCATTGATAGATTATCATCATCGAATCAAATTATAACTAACTCTGCATGAGCTTTTATACCAATATATAACATATATATCCATACAGATATATTTCCAAAAATTTTAACTTCGAATAGCCTTAGGCATATCAAGCTCAATAAGCCATATGTAAAACAAAAATAACCAACAATCAAGTTTAGAATCATTTCTTCTCTTGGTTGGTTAGATCATGCTCATTATTTATGGTGAATACACAAAGTTGATTTCAATATTCCATTCTCATACAAGAGTCAACCACTAATTGGCACCATTTCCAAACACCACGTGTTTTATAAGTCGATTTTCTTAGTCAAAATTTATATTGTAGTATTCCATCTCTAGGTCATGTCTCATTACCAAATCTTTATTTGTATATGAGTACTTGAATTCTCAAATCATCATCTTTTTTTTTTTTTAAGTCCGTAATTCCCGTAACGTATTTCTATTCCCTTACCAAGGGTAGTATCATTTTATCAAACCATGTCACCCTCCTTTTCTAAACATTTGAAGCATAATTTGACCTTCCACTATCCTTACCAAGCACTTTACCTTGATAGTTACTCAAAATAAATTGGAACTTTTGGGGAAACACATTTCACAATTTATGCTTTGAGTCTACGATTATGTCAAGATCAGAACCTCATCAGGTCTACAAAATGGTAGGATAATCATTGCCTCAAACAAACATTTTCAAGTATACTTATGCTTCTATCATATCTTTATACTTATGTGACATATCAGTCACGAGCCCAACTTGACTATATAGCCATTTGCTCTTTGAGCTTTAATGTTTTATCATTGTGAAAAATCTTTCGAATTTATCTCATCAGGGTATCCACAAGGTGGATACATGTCCATATCTTATAGTTTAAGGCTTAAAGCATTGAACACAACCTCATCATTGATGTTCTACGTTATATCATATAATACAAAATATAATCTAATAACTATGACAATGAAATTCTAAAGTTCCACCTTTCTCTACCAATCATAGCTCCCTTTATGAGCACATACTTTACATTGTTTGATTGTTCACAAGCCACTCATGGCCATCCAATTTCGACCTCTTATAGCAAGTCAAGCTAATATATTCTTTTATGCTTTTCCATACACTTCCAAAACACTTAAACACTTCCTTTAATAGGGTTCCATTGAGAACTTAATCAATCAAAGGCTTATCTTCAAAGCCACTCATAACTTTAATCGTTCATTGTATGCTCAATAACACTTTAGCTCACTAACCCCACTGGACATTATTTTAAGATTTTTCAAGATGCCCGTGTTCTTAGTTCTGATCATACCATCTAACTTGGTGTAATTGCATTAATTATCCTTAAGCTCTTTATGCTCAGCATATCAACATTCATATTTCCCCCTCATTCATGTTGTTGACCTTGTTAAGGTATATGTGGCTTTTCAACCTTTCACAATACATTCCACATTTATGCCAGGGCATTTTGAATCTCACGCCAAGCCTATAGGCATGTAACCATAAATCAGGGTAAACTCCTATATGGGATATCTCCTTCCATATGATGCATGGGGATCACAAGATGTACAACTCCAAGTGTATGCCTACATATTGATAACTTCCATATATTTTATGATCATGAAAGCCATAATTTGAAAAACTAGCTTTCTATCACAAGTTTGTGATCAGAACATTAGTCTCCACATATCTCGCTTTGGACATACTTCACTACCAACATTCATATACCTTTACCACAACATTCAGTGCAAATTGATTAAGCAATGATCTCCAAATTTACTTTTAGGTACACATGTATCAAATTGTACACCACTTAGTGTTAAGATATTGACTTTACTCATCAATTCTTAACCAATTACATCCATAAGATAGATAATTCACTAAATTTTGGTATCTTGCTTTTGCAGTCATAAGATCAAAATTTTTTAAGCTTAGGATGTAGAAGCTTCCTCTTAGAGAATATTCGAAAATCCACATGTTTTAAGTCCTTTACCCTTGGGGAAGTCACATTCAAGACTAATCATTTACATCATAGGTTGCATATTGAACCAACATATTTTTAAATTGACATTTAAAGCAATTCATATATCAATCTTCATATAGAACTCCGTATGGCACTTAGACTAACTTTGTCATTTCCATGTCATTTAATTTCAAACTACTAAATCCATATTTAGTCCTTTAATCCTTTAGCTCCACACTAAGCATAGCAAAATTCAAGCTCATCCTTAGAGTAGATCATTTACTAGCCTTTTACTTCATGACCACACATCAATTATAATAATCCATGATTTTCACCCTTGAGCTAATTCATGCAATTATAACCATAAACCACGATAATTCAATCCAAGCCTTGAAACCTCACAATCACTTAGTTGAAATCAAAACCAACTCCATTTAAGCTACTATACACATATTCAACACTTATACTTTTATAAAATATTTCAAATGCCCACACCATTTCTATAGGGGCATGTCAAGCTCAATTAACATAGTGCACTTACCTTCGTGCACATAAACATTGGTTTACATTTTTCCTCGATACTTAAATTTATAAACATCAAGTGAGTCATAACAATCACTATTCATTCCAGTCAAAATATAGCTCTTATTACCATTATCGTACGTCCTCCATATATTGACCTCAAATACAATCCATAATCTCTAAAATTTTAATTCTAATTTAATTTTTTTTAACCATGGGTTCAAATCATAATTCCACCAAATGAATAAACTATTATGGACTTAACAGTCTAGCTCCACCTTCCTCCATCCTTAGTCGGAGGAATATATCATTATATTGGCCTTTCATTAGGAGCATTTGCTTAAAAAATCTTTTCAATAATGGTTTATGTCTCGGGTGGCATCTCAAACCCTAGCAGCGATACCATTTATGCCCTTACATGACGATAGCAAAAGGGTAGGTTACTAGAAATAAGAGTTTATATAGCCTCCTGTTTATGAATTGTGCTGCAGTCACAAGCCATAAACAAGACTCTACATTAACTCCGACAACTCTGCTGACTGACATGAGAATCCCTAGGACTTAACTAAACCTAGAGCTTTGATACCAACATTTTTACAGCCCAAATTCTCAAGCCATGACAGGCACATAGGCGCAATGGGCATATCCCACCAAGCCCAAGCAAGCCTATTATGTAATATTGGTTAACATCCCATCAACTATTCTCAAGTCACCTTTCATAATTCCAACTTATAATCACTTTAATAATGGGCTATAGCAATCAAGAATTTCATTAATATAAACCCAAAATGGTGTTATCATTCCAACAAATGGTGGCATTAACAATTAAAATATACATATTTCATCTAAGACACGTATCTTACTATTTTACATCACATGAATGTACTCATAAAACAAAATGACTCTTGACTTCCAGCGGAGTGAACACAGTGAAGATGCGGCTACTGAGATGCCGTAGTGCCTACCAAGAAAACGAGTATATGTGTACAACTCAATCTAGGTCCCAACTGCCTCAAAATCTGAAAACATGAATTTTAAAAACGTGAGTACGAAACTCAATGAGTGAACATAAGAAGGGAACAAGCAATCAATAGGAAGAATTTGGAAATCATGACGCACTTGTTTAAAAAACAATGCAATTGATTTAATTTCTTACAAAAACCCCCTCATTTCAAACTTTGATTAATAACTCATAGTGTTGCAATAACCCATGATCAATCCATGAAGTTAAATGGGTGAAAAATATGTCAAAAACCAAATAGGGTAGCATGTAGGACAGAATGTTTCTCGCTACAACGAAGTTCATTCTCGCTGTAGTGAGAAATAGTATCGATTTACATGTGTTTCAATTTTTCTATTATATCTTCCATTACAGAAGTTCAATTGACCTGATTTTTGGACCATTAAAAGCTAAGAGGCAAGGCTAAAACGTTTATTTTTACCACTTTTCCTAGTTCTAAGGGGAAGGTGGTCAAAATCTTCATCAAAGTGAAGGCACTTCATCAAAATCATACACAATATCAATCATCATGCACAACACACATATGTATTTATCATCATAATGCAATAGTGCATGAATCCATAGCAATCACATATCACAACATAAAACCATTTAGCAAAAGCTTGTTCCCAAGGCACTTATTTATATGAAAAACTTGATAATTCAATCAAATGTGTGGCAAATACATTATATTCCCCAAAACAAGTTTTGAAGGCAGTTCACTCACCGGTCTTGTTGATCTTTCACTTGACTCTAACCTCAACTAATGCTCCAAATGGACATGTGAGGCCTTGTTGGAACCTATACACACAAAACATCACAACCAACCCAAATTGGCATTAATGCCATTCCAAAACTCTTTTCTGAATTGGGTTCTACTAGTAATTCCTAACTAGTTTCCAACCACCATTAAATGGCTATTGTTTGCACTACTCTAATCACACTAAAAATGGGTAAACAACTCAACAATAAAACTACTCATAATCCCAATTACTAGCCATTATCAACAACTTAAAACCAAGCCTAGTTCATCACTCACTTTAGGGTTTCTTTGTAGTTGAATTCTCTTCCAATAGCTTCCAAACAAATGTGAAAAATCTCTCTATCTCTCTTTAAAACCTCCAACTAGAGAGAGAAAGTACTGAACAAGGACTTTTTGAGGGTTTTAAAGTGAGAGAGTGAAAGAGCACAAGGGTTTTAGTCAAAAGGGCACAAGGGTATGAAAATTAGAGCTAGAGAAAGAAAGTTGTGAAAGTTTCATATCAAGCTTCCATGGAGGATGGAAGCAACGTGAAATGGAAGAAGAAAAAGGAGAAGAAGCTACTGGAGAATGAAGAAGCTGCTAGAAGAAAAAAAAAATTTATAGCTCAAGCTTATCCATTCCATTTGAAATTACAAAAATGCCCTTAGCACATTAACTTGTTCTCCTTCAATCCTTGGTGCAATCATTTTACTCTTTTGATACTAAAACAAGTCCATAATGGTCTAGACATGCTCAGGTTTACGAAACTTAAAAATTTTGACCCAAGGTGAAAAATGACCATTTTGCCCCTATGGTGGAAATTATTGAAACTTCTAGTTTTCTTCGTGTTTTCATCATTACACATTCTTTATTAAGTCTTTCACCTATTTAGACCTTAAAATATCAGAAAACCTTATTATGGGAGCTTTTTAAAAGAAATGACGAAACTACCCTTGGCCCGTGTTGTTGCGTCTATGCATAGTTATGAGCCTGTATGGGTTGAGGTCTCACAGGTGACATTTAGTGCAATGCTCTTTTTCTTTTCTTTTGCTTCCCTCCTATTTTCTTCTTCCTCTTCCTTGAGTTCTAGCTCATGAGTTAGGAGAGAACCACAAATCTCATCTAGAGTAATAACATTTAGATCTTTGGCTTCTCGGATTGCAGTCACTTTAGATTTCTAATTTTTTGGTAGGCTTCTAAGAAGTCTTTTAACAATTTCATTGTCGGGTATTGGTTTGCCTAGTTGACTAAGTTTGTTTGTTATGTTTGTGAATCTATCTAACATGCTAGTGATATCTTCACTAGGCTCCATCTTAAACATTTCATAAATATGGGTCAAGGGGGCTATCTTGGACTCCTTGACTTGAGAAGTCCCTTCATGGATAATCCTAAGCTTATCCCACACTTGTTTAACTGTTGTACAGCTTGATACTTTGTTGAATTCGGTGGGAGTCAAGGCACAATGCAATGTATTGATAGCCTTAAAATTTATTTAGACTTTCTTAGTTTCAACTTCGGTCCATTCAGACCATGGCTTAGGCATCATCTCATTGGTTACTACATTTAAGGTTGAGGGAATGAAGGGTCCATTAGTTATGACGTCCCACATTTCATAATCAATTGCTCTAATGTATATTGACATCCTAGTGCTCCAATAAGGATAGTTAAAGCCATCAAACAAAGGTGGTTTGTTTGTTGATTGTCCCTCAGCAACTATGGATTTTTAGAGAGCCATTTGGATCTTCCTAAGGGTGTTAGACCATAATAACAGGGGTTAGGCTCTTATACCACTTGTTGGTCCTAAGTAAATGTGCTTGAGGGGGGATGAATAGCACTTTTTGGCTCTTGGCAAGAGAAGAAATAATTGACAAAGCGATGACAATAAAAACAAAGTAGACAGTGCATATAAATTTAAAGTAGTTCGATCCAAGACCTACATCCACTACCTTGATTATCCAACCAAGGATTTTCTAAACTAATCCACTATGACCTAGTGAAATTCACAAGCTTTCATAAAGCTTTACAATGGCTTTTACCAAGCTTAGCCAAAACCTTTCACAATAGTTTTTACCGAGATGAACTAAAACCCAACACCTAACTTTTCAAGGTTAAGTTAGAACCTAAATCCAATCAAGTAATCCTAGCTTGAATCAATCCCTTAGAGTGACTCGTTCACTCTAAGAATACAAGAAGAGAAGTAAAAAGAGTGTACCTATGATCACAAGGTTGATCTAAGTGATACAAATGAAGAGCAGATCATAATTACAAAGATGAGAGTTGAGTGCCGTAAATGTGCAGAGAGTATTTGTAGGTTTTTCAGCTCTTTTTTGTGTTCTTGGAAGCCTTTCTTATATTTCTAGCCGTTGGAACACTCTTTTATACTTGGAAAATCAGCTTTGATGTGAGTTCGACAATTTTTGATCGTTAGGAATAGTTTGGTAGTAATTCTAGCCGTTAATCTATCTTTTAGTGCATAATTCAAAATTTCTGACAGAATACTTTTAGTCGACTAACAGATATTTTAGTCGACTAAGTTGTTTCTGTCTTCTGATCCCAGTTTTTGGCAGTGTGCACTTAGTCGACTAACTCATTCCTTGGTCTACTAAGTTGGTTTTGTTTCTCAATACTCTTCAGCCCGCCAACTTTTGATTTAAATCTTAGCTGACTAACTCTTCATTAATCGACTAAAGGGCTTCTGTCTTGTTGATCAATTGTGACTTCCTTATTCCTATGCACTTTGATATATGCATTTGATTGATTGATTAGTTATTGTATATAATATTTGTCCTGTACACTCAAGTGAAGATATTAGACACAAATGAATGGGAATGTTTTATTATCATCAAAAACTAATGGAACCAACACAAATGCGTTCATGAGCCATAAGATGGCTAGAGGTTGAGAATTAAAGCTCAACTATAGGAGCACCTCTGATTGTCAAGGTGAGTGGGATTTAACTAAATGCATATGATGCAACTCGCATAATGTATGCATTGCCTTGACAACTTAAATGTTGTGTGTATGCCTAGATGAAGATGTCTAAGCTAATGAAATTGATATGTATATATATATGTTTGTGTGAATATGTATGTTTGCTTAAAGGCATGTGCCTAGGTTGGAGAATGAATATGATTGTGTGCCTAAATGAGGATGCCTAGTGTAATTACTTATCTGAGATAGGAAATTGGTGTTTGTGTGATTTGTGGTGGGTCACTAGGTGGCTTGTGTTGGAACCCATGGTATGTAGGACCTAGAGCAAGAGGCGTCCACATGGTTTGATATGAATTATGGATTAAGGATTGTGCTGAATTATGATGAACGGGCTACCAAGTAGGTATATGGCACGATATGTATTTGGGTTAATGGCACAACAATTGGGTGATATTAAATATATGAGGTCGAAGGGCCATGATTACTTATGGACATGATATATGCATGTATGCCCACGTATTTGTAGTTAATTTGAGGATATGCTTAAGGTTGTGAAGCCATGATTGATAGGATTGAATATGATGAATACCCATAAAGGGTTAAGGGCATTAGGGCCTATAAATTGATGATGTTTTGTTTGATGATGCCTTAGAGATATGAAGACACTTAGAATTATACCAAGCTTAGAGATGACTGAAGCTGGTTGAATTTGAATATGATTTGATATGGACTTATGGAATGTCACAAGCGCGATGGCCTGATTTGTGGATATGTGCTCCATTCGAAGGATGAATTCTGAACATTGATTTGACTTGAGGTTAAGTGGAGTCCCACGCCCTGTGCTTTATGTGCTTGCAAGGATGGTGGTAAATAGGGACGATGGCATTAATCCCTTATATGATTCCCACCTATAGTGCTTTGATGCCATCCGTTGAGATTACATTGGGAGATGCGGACCATCAGGAGGTGACTCTAGTCGATGATATGATTATTCTCCAACTGTTTTGGCACGTATGTGATTTGTTCTCTGCCCTTGCTTTGTCACGCACATGATTTGATTCTCCGTCAGTGGCTTTGCCTTAAAAGTGATTTGATTCTCCGTCAGTTGGCCACGGAGCATGATTTGGTAACGCCTAAGGCAAGACAGTCATTTGATTCGTTTGACTATTATAACATGCATCAAGGATGGCATGATTTGATTTGAAATATGAATATGTGGTGACCACTATAAATGATATTTGGTGAGATGCTTCAAAATAAGCAATTATAAAAGAAATTAGATTTGAGCTTGTGCTCAGCAACTAAGGTGTGCCTATGAAGCCAAATTTAATGATAGCTACTTTAAAGATAAGCCTTGAATTGATATGTGTAACGACCCCTCCCGGTCATTACTAGCATCAGAGACCTTCAAGAAAGACCCGTCAAGTCCCGAACAAGCCTGACTAGAAATGTTCGTTAGTTCACTATATACAATCACCATTCCATATTGATACTTAAAACATTATTCTATCATATCATGACTTGAACTATAAACATAATAATCAATTCAATCTTTAAACCATTTATTCACAAGTATATACATTGAAATCCATAATCTCCAATTATTTACTTATATCAACATCAATATCCGTTTACAACTTAATAAACAAAGTGCTACGGTTCGACCTCTAACAGCGGAGCAACTTGGAATAAAATGCTATGAGATGCCTTTACCTATTTGCAGTGGACCGTACAAGCCAATGATTACACGCTATGCTAATCCTTATCTGCAAAAGGGAAAAAGAGAGGTACGAGTCTCACAGACTCAGTGATCATCGGCTCCATAAGTAGGGCGTAGATGGGAAACAAGCAAATAGCAGATCAGTGAATATAAAAATGCAGGATTACAAAAATAATTTATTTCAAACGGGAGTTTGTGCCTTATATGAAAAATCGAGGATTTCTTACGCATTATAAACACTTCAATTGGTAAATCATTCAAGGTAGATAAAAATTTTCACTTCAAAATAGATCAATAACCTTATTCAAGATAATCATTTGAAATATTGAATTAAAACAATTTTACATAAAGAAATTCTGCCGTCAAGATCAATTGATGTTTTACTCAAATCAAATCAATATATTCAGCAAGCTCCCACGAAATCGAATGTTAATCAAACTCATACTTAAATCACAAATCACCTCACACTCGAGGAGTTAAAATTCATTTCACCTTAAAAATAGGGGAGTTGCAGAAAAACTGTTAAATTCTAGTTTCACCATGCAAAGAAATATGAGTTTCAAAACCCAAAGATACCACTCTCGAGTAGGGAATGAAAATAAACTCGTGGTCTCGCTACCACGTAATAACATCTGGGAGCATCACTTCCACTGGATTGCCATATGCCATGGCGATCTCAACGATGTTGGTCGACATCGGAGATATAAAGCGGTCGCAACCACATAAATCACTGGTGGCCTAGCCACGCACACATATATCACAGGCCGTTGCCCCTACCATGCCTAACCTCCTGTCAGTGACTCGAAGGTTCTCTAGCTAGAGCTCACTTGTGCACGAGGGTCACACTTAACCGAAGTGACAGTCGACCTACTCTCGAATCTCTCGGTATGTAAAACCATTTTAGAAATCACTTTATATCCTTGAAATCTCGTTTCAAAATTATTTTCAGAGCATTCAACATAGGGTATGATAAAATCTATCATTTTCTCAAAATGAATTTATGCATGAATTTCAAAACAATAATTTGCATGGTGGATAAGCAATATAACCATGGATGCACACTGCACAAATATAAGGCACAGATTTTGAGGCAAAACAATGTGAAGGGCTTGTTTCCCAATTTTTAAAACTCTTTACATATAATTTATACATATATATATTCAAAACAATTTCTAAACATAATTTGCAACCACAATTTCCTAAGATTGCTACCAGCACATGCTATCCACAATTTTCACATTTAAAATAAATCATACCTATAGGTATATATTTACAAAAATTTCAAAATTGACACCCCCTACTCACCTTACAATAGCAGGACATTACATCCCTATTTCTACTTACCAGTCGCTCGTCATTTCCTCCGGCACGCCACTATAGTGCACTATCTTTAGCTAAGCACTTCCAAATTAGGCTAGGTGGCCCAAGTCTCCACCTTTCTTTTCTCTTTTGGACTTTTCTTTTCTTATTACCATTGGGCCATTTCGATGGGCTCTTCCCATTTCTCCTTATTAGGCCATGCCCACTTTTTTATTTCTTTTTTTCTTTTCCCATTTCTTTATCTCTGTCTTCTGCTAATTTTTGTTTGTCTTTTCCTTCCTTCTCCCTCCTCTCACTCACCAACCAGCTGCACTTTCTTCCTCTCTCTCTCTCACCACTGGCAACACCCTAAAACTCAGCTTCCTATCTTTTCTTTCCTCAAAATTCAATAGCAACTCAGCTTACGTTTCCCCTTCAATTTTGCAACAAAACTCTCCTCTTTTTACTCCTCTAAGTGGTAGCACAAAAACTCCATTTTTCCTCCACAAACCAGTAACACAAAGCCCCCTTTGTCTTTCACAATTCGGTAGCAAGCAGCCTCCATTTTTCCTGCATAAACCGGCAGCAACACAACCTCTCTTTCTCACCCTCTTGCTGCCATTTTTTTACTCTCTCACCAGCACTCTTTCTCCCTTTTCTTCCCTGGCCAGAGGCTTTTCCTTTTCTTTCTTTCCTCATTTTGCTATTTTTCTTGGTTCTTCTCCAGTCGACCATTTCCCCATCTTGACAAGTCAATCTACTTGTCAAATATTTTGGTTTCTTTTTTACCTTAATTGATTGTATTCAACTAACCCAACCATCATTTCTTTTTCTTCTCTTTGTCCACTTTGGTTGGCTTGATCCTCTATCCATCCATTTTTATTTTATTTTACTTCTTAGTTTCCATTTTTTCTTGCTCTCTCCTTACTTGGCCGAACCTCTACCTCTTCAAAACAAGTCTTAAATTACCTTTTTCCTCATTTTGTTGCTCATTTCTTCTTTTTTATCTTTCTCATTTATTTATTCTTTTATTCTTCTATCCTTTACACCATTTCTACATTATGTTTTACTTATTATTTCATGGTCCCATCCAAATCACATCCACTCCACTTTATTATTTCCACATTTAATCACCATTACACCAATCAAAGTTCATACAACTAGTTTTAATTTTTATTCTTTCTTTACCATAACTTTCATCCTTATAATTTTAGTCCTTTCAACATGTATTAAATTTCAATTTCCTTCTATCTTTCTTCCTTCACACGTGTACCACCAAAATATCGAAGTTGTAATTCGACACGGTATCACCATAATATTTAAATATTTACTTACTCGTGTTATCTCAATTTAATAAAAACGCGCGAGTCTTACTTACATTATTTATCTCCGAAATTCATTTATACTTTTTCTCCCCCACTTGGATTAACCATATAATCCTTCTTCCGGACTAATTCCAACATCCAATTAAATATCAATATTTTAATATTATTTTATTCATAAAATTATATTTTATTCTAAGATATATTCTTCGCCCGTAACTGCTCTTCGACACTTAAATTTACATCAGTGACCCTTCGTCCAATCGAGATGTTTACCTTGACTACTATATGAGGATATGGGGTGTTACAATCTCTCCCTCTTAAATAGAATTCGTCCCCGAATTCATGTCAGCGTTGATCACTATTCCCATTCTAGGATCTTCTTTCATTCTTTCCTCTATAAGGGATCTTGATTTTTATATCCATCTCATTCACCTTCAATTCAATTAGAACACTTCGTTTATGTTTATTATCATCTTCTAGAATCAAATTGGTGGTATCCTTTGCAATCATTATCATTTATTATTAAAATGTTGAGTATGCTTTTATCTCCATCATTAGCTTTGAACCATAATTTCATCTTAATCATCTTAATTTTCATCATGTATTACATTTATGTGTACCTATTCACCATCTTATTACTTCGTTTCTTGTCGAACTTCTCGACATCCATTCATCTTTTCCTTATTCCATATTAGGTAGCTTACAGCATCATAAACATGCCATATTCATTCCTATACGTATTCTTAACTTTGGAAAAAAAATTCTTACTTTCGATTATTCCCACATGCTTCATATTTATCTTGCATTCATACAACTCCAATCTTCTCCACCTTTACGTTAATCACACATTTAGAATATCACACTTCTACATCATTATTGATTTAATGCGGTTCAAATTATATGGAAAAGCAATTCACTTGTCAATCTTTATCTTTAATTGTAATTCTATCATTCACCATTGCATTCTTTTCAGTAGTCCCCGTCCTTCATGCTTGAAAATATATTGTCCTTATTATGTTTTAAAACTTTTTGACCATCCTTGACAATATTAGATTTTATCTTCCTTACTCGATCTCGTCAAATATTCACATGATAATATTATGACCATCTATTTTTCATCCATCGCATCATTGTCGCATCATTGTCAAATACTTCATTTATTCTTACATTTTGACCATATGATCCCATCTTGACTATTGTTCCATAATTCTTTTCATAACCACATAGTTCAAATTTTTTTTATCTAATGATATCTCTTATCATTGTACCATTTACGCCATTTTTTAGACATATTGTGCTCAAAACTCAAATTACTAAAAATAGTTCATCACTTCCATCGCTTACATACATGACTCCACATATACATACATATTTATTTTAAACATCAACATTCATCATCATGTAGGGACTCCTGTCCAATATATTTGAATCGAACTCCCCTTTTACTTTACTTTTCTCATTTCCGACATTTCGAATTTATCCTTCTTTTCACTTCCTTAGATCATTGTTAGTCTGCGAACATCAGAATATAATCAATCTCTAATTCACTCTTTGAACATTTAAGTTATCATTTAACATTCTACCATACTTTATCCTTCATATATTCCATATGAATTCACATTATGTCGATGCACCACTTTACGTACTTACAAACTTAAGCTTTTCTCTTACTATTTCTAACCATATACATAAGTTTCATTACACCACGCATCCTAGTATCACAATGTCATTAACCGCATTTCAATCGTTAAATATCATTTTCATCCAATTACAATCCAGTGTCTACATAAACTTTACGATATTATTGATCCTTCAGAGGTCTTCTTTAATTCATCACTACATCTTAAGCAATATCATAATTCCTAAGAGTCATCCTCGTTTGTCATTTACCTTTTATACTTCCATCATATATGTCCTTATTCATTTCGATATTAGTTAGCCACTTAAGATTTAGATTCATTGGAGTCATGTGCACCTCTTACATTTTTTAAGTACAATTTCCACATTAAGGAATTTCATTAACTAACTTCATTATCGAGATTGCCTTTAATCATCTTGTACTATTCCTTTGCACCAATCTTCCATTACTTCCCCTTTAGCGTTTACATAGTCAACGTTGATATTTATAAAAACATAATATAGATTTTACTTAAGTATACTTCGACATCATCATCAATATCCAATTTCAATCTCACATTGCATGAGCTCATAACTTATGCTTTAACCATTAAGCTCCTTGACAATTCCAAGTTCCACATTTCTTTATCATGTATATAAAATATTTGAAGTACTATTAACCATTATTCTTGACACTTGTAGTTTGGTATATTCGTTTCAAAACTCTTATACATTGCCGAACACTTAGTTACTTATTTACTCTTTCCTTAGCCTTTAACAAGTCTTAATCTCTTGTCTCTTTTATTCCTTAAGGTTTGACTTTAGTCAGCATAATTTTATCTTCATATTGGCATGGTAATTTATCTCAAGACTCTCCCACTTCTCATTTACCTACATGCCAATATATAAGTCGACAAAGAAACTTCCCAATTCATTCATATCAATACCTTCCAAAAGCTTAAAACTCTAATTAACGAAGCTTAACATCAAGTCCAATGACCTTAATTCAGCTCATAAGTTCAACTTCACGTCTTTCACATTTTATTCATGCATCTTAGACATGAGGTGTTCCTAGCACTATGATATAGTGGCTGCTAGAGTTTATTTAATCAACGCTATTCATCTAAATTTAAGGTTACTACATTAATCATCCTCAACCACTTGGTTTTCCTCCAAGCTTACATCGTAATTTCCATAACCATTATATTCTCTTGTGCTTATCACATATAATAGACTAAGTTAATATTTTCAAATTCATCTCAATCTTTAACACTTGTCAACCATCAATAAATACCACCTTAGAACATTATTTCTATATTGTATAGTGACTTCACCATATACATATAACACCACACTCATAATTATTCATTGTTTTTGGTGTTCCACAATTCCTTAGCTTTCACAACTAATTATCTTTCTTATCTTATAACCCAAATAGTTTAACCACTCCAACTTAGTATCATCATGAATTTTGTCTATCTTGATCATCCTACTTATGTTCACATTATTACTTCGAAATTCTAGAATTTATTTTTCCCCCATTTTCATAATTATTTCCAATAATGTATATTATATCAATTAGTATCTTATAGTACCATCTATGCAACCCATTAAGCACATTGTGGTCCAAACTCAAATCGCTAAGAATAATTCTTTATTCCCACTGATGACATGAGTAACTCCACATATGCATAAATACATCTATTTAAATGTCAACATCCATTACCACAAGTAAGAATCCTTTTTTACTTTCCTCAATTTCCACATATCTATCCCACATTTCACTATTGAGCCAATTCATGCACTTATAACTATAACCAAGAATAGTCCAAATAAAACCTTGGGATCTCATCGTCACTTAATTAAATTCAAAACTAGCTTTATCTAAGTTGCTATACACATATTCAGCACATATCCGCATATAAAATATTTTGGAAGTCCAACGCCATTTATATATGGGCAGGGTAAGCTTAATCAACCTAGTGCACTTACCTCCGTGCACGCGAATATCAGTTTACACCTCTCTTAATACTTAGATGTATAAACCTCAAGTGAATCTCAACAATCACTATTTATTCTAGTTAAAATATGCCTCTTATTACCATTATCGTATGTTCTCCTTTATATTAAACTCAAATACCATCCATAGTCATCAAATTTCTTCCCATTGACAATCATGGCTCAAATTTTTAAGTCCACTTTCCTCCACTCTTAGTCGAAAGGTATATCATTACATCAACCTTTCCTCAGAAGCATTTGCTTAAAATCTTTCCAACAACAGCTCGTGTCTCGGGTGGCATCTCAAACCCTAACATCGGCAATAAATTCTTGCTATTAAATCATCATTTATAATTTCACAAGGTGGTTCTTTAAGATAAAGAGTCTACGTAGCCTCCTGCCTATAATCGGTGCTGCGGTCACTGACTATAAACAAGACTCTATGTCGACCCCACTACTCCACTGTTTGACACCAGAATATCCTAGGACGTGACTAAACTTAGGGCTCTGATACTAACTTTGTAACGACGCCTCCCGGCGTTCGAGACCTTCGGGAAAGACCCGTCAAGTCCCGAACAAGCCTAACTAGAAATGCCCGTTAGTTGACTATATACAATCACTATTCCATATTGATACTTAAAACATTATTCTATCATATCATGACTTGAACTATAAACATAATAATCAATTCAATCTTTAAACCATTTATTCACAAGTATATACATTGAAATCCATAATCTTCAATTATTTACTTATATCAACATCAATATCCGTTTACGACTTAATAAACAAAGTGTTACGGTTCAACCTCTAACAGCGAAGCGACTCGAAATAAAATGCTATGAGATGCCTTTACCTATTTGTGATAGACCGTACACGCCGATGATTACTTGCTATGCTGATCCCTATCTGCAAAAAGGGAAAAGAGGGGTGCGAGTCTCACAGACTCAGTGATCATCGGCTCCGTGAGTAGGGTGTAGATGGGAAACAAGCAAACAACAAATCAGTTGAATATAAAAATATAGGATTACAAAAACAATTTATTTCAAACTAGAGTTTGTGCTTTATATGAAAAACTGAGGATTTCTTATGCATTATAAACACTTCAATTGGTAAATCAACCAAGGCAGATAAAAATTTTTGCTCAAAAATAGATCAATAACCTTATTTAAGACAATCATTTGAAATATTGAATTAAAACAATTTTACATAAAGAAAATTTTACCGTCTAGATCAATTGACATTTTACTCAAATCAAGTCAATATATTCGGCAAGCTCTCATGCAATTGAATGTTAATCAAATTCATACAAAATCACAAATCACCTCGGACGAGAGTAGTTAAAATTCATTTCATCGTAAAAATAGGGGAGCTACAAAAAAACTGTTCAATTTCGCTTTCACCATGCAAAGAAATATGAGTTTGAAAACCCAGAGATTCCACTCTCGAGTAGGGAATGAAAATAAACTCGTCGTCCCGCTACCATGTAATAACATTCGGGAGCATCAATTCCACCGGATTCCCATATGCCATGGCAATCTCAACGATGTTGGCCGACATCGGAGATATCAAGCGCTCGCAACAGTATAAAACACTAGTGGCCTAGCCACGGACACATATATCACAGGTCGTGGCCCCTGCCACGCCTAACCACCCGTTGATGACCCGAAGGTTCTCTAGCTAGAGCTCACTAGTGCACGAGGGTCACACTTAACCGAAGTGACAGCCGGCCTACTCTCGAATCTCTCGGTATGTAAAACCATTTTAGAAATCACTTTTATATCCTTGAAATCTCGTTTCAAAATTATTTCCAAAGCATTCAACATAGGGTATGATAAAATCTATCATTTTCTCAAAATGAATTTATGCATGAATTTCAAAACAATAATTTGCATGGTGGATAAGCAATATAACCGTGGATGCACACTACACAAATATAAGGCACAAATTTTGAGGCAAAATAGTGCGAAGGGCTTGTTTTTCGATTTTTAAAACCCTTTACATATAATTTATACATATATATATTCAAAACAATTTCTAAACATAATTTGCAACCACAGTTTCCTAAGATTTCTACTAGTACATGCTATCCATAATTTCACGTTTAAAATAAATCATACGTATAGGTATATATTTACAAAAATTTCAAAATTGACACCCCGTACTCACTTTACAATAGCAGGATATTACATCGCTATTTCTACCTGCCGGTCACTAGTCATTTCCTCTGGCACGCCACTATAGTGCACTATCTTCACCTAAGCACTTCCAAATTGGGCTAAGTGGCCCAAGTCTCCACCTTCCTTTTCTCTTTTGGACTTTTCTTTTCTCATTGCCATTGGGCCCTTTCCATGGGCTCTTCCCATTTTTCCCTATTGGGCCATGCCCACTCTTTTTTTTTTCTTTCTTTCTTTTCCCTTTTCTTTCTCTCTCTCATCCGCTCATTTTTTTTTTCTTTTCATTCATTCTACCTCATTTCACTCACCAACCCACTACACTTTCTTCCTCTCTCTCTCTCGCTCTCTCTCTCTCTCTCACCATCAGTAGCACCCCAAAACTCAATTTTCTCCCTTTTCTTTCCTCAAAATCTAGTAGCAACTCAGCTTAATTTTCCCCTTAAAATTTGTAACAAAACTCTCCTTTTTTTACTCTTCTAAGTGGCAACACACAGCCTCCATTTTTCCTGTACAAACTAGCAGCACAAAGCCCCCTTGTCTTTCACAATTCGGTAGCAAACAGCCTCCATTTTTCCTGTACAAACAGGCAGTAACACAACCTCTCTTTCTCAATTTTTTGCTGCCATTTTTCGACTCTCTCACAAACACTCTTTCTCCCTTTTCTTCCTTGCTATCAAGTTTTTCTTATCTTTCTTTCTTCCTTTCTCTATTGTTCTTGGTCCTTATTCAATCGACCTTATCCCCATCTTGACAAGTCAATCTACTTGTCAACTATTTTGGTTTCTTTTCTACCTTAATTGATTGTATTCAACCGGCCCCACCATCATTTATTTTTCTTCTCTTTGTCCACTTTGGCCGGCTTAATCCTCTATCCATCCATTTTTTTTATTTTACTTCTTAGTTTTCCATTTTCTCTTGCTCTCTCCTTACTTGGCCGAACCCCTAACTCTTCAAAACAAGTCTTAAATTGCCTTTTTCCTCATTTTGCCGTTCATTTCTTCTTCTTTATCTTTCTCATTTATTTATTCTTTTATTCTACTATCCCTTACACCATTTCTACATTATGTTTTACTTATTATTTCATGGTCCCATCCAAATCACATCCACTCCACTTTATTATTTCCACATTCAATCACCATTACACCAATCAAAGTTCATACAACTAGTTTTAATTTTTATTCTTTATTTACCATAACTTTCATCCTTATAATTTTAGTCCTTTCAACATTTATTAAATTTCAATTTCCTTCTATCTTTCTTCCTTCACAGGTGTACCACCAAAATATCGAAGTTGTAATTCGACACGGTATCACCATAATATTTAAATATTTACTTTCCCGTGCTATCTCGATTTAATAAAAACGAGCGAGTCTTACTTACGTTATTTATCTCCGAAATTCATTCGTACTTTTTCTCCCCCACTTGGATTAACCATATAATCCTTCTTCCGGACTAATTCCAACATCCAATTAAATATCAATATTTTAATATTATTTTATTCATAAAATTTTATTTAATTCTAAGATATTTTCTTCTCCCGTAACCGCCCTTCGACACTTAAATTTACATCATTGACCCTTCGTCCTATCGAGATGTTTACCTTGACTACTATACGAGGATATGGGGTGTTACAATATGGTTTGATGTGAGGGCATAGAACTTGGGAATTGTGAATATGATACTCCAAGGAGATGTGATCTGGCAAGGCTTATATGATGAGTTGTGCGTGTAAGATATTTGGATCATCATTGCATCTTTGAATTGGAGATGATTGAATATGAAAGTCTTATGGCTAGATGGGCCTCAATATATTTTATATGTAAAATATTATGCTGTGATAGTGTCCCCTTATTGAGTATTATATGGCTTACCCCTCTGTTGTACCATCTGTAGATAAAGAAGCTATAGGGTTATGTGGCAAGTGTCGTCGATTAGATGGACACATAATTGGCATCTAGTAGGTCTCCCTCCCAATGTGTCACTCTATTGAGTCTATGTGGGCCTTCAACCTTCCAATTTGGTTAGTTGTAAAAATATGTTAGGCACAATGTGCCATTTCAATTGTATAAGGGTTGTTATGTACGAACCCGATTTGATGGCCAATGTATGGCCTTATGAATATTTGTATGGATTATAAGCTAGGGATGATGTAATGTATTTGAATTTTATTACAATTATTTGACTATTAATTCCCTCAGCTATGTGTTATGTGATTTGAACTTTAAGGCTTGCTTAGATCTAGTGTGCTTGCTTATTGGGCTCGTGCAACAGTCACGGACCCTTGGGTTAGGGTTATGACACCTTGTGTGTTACTATATACTTGCAAGCAAAGCAGTAAAATATTTATTACAAAAGTGGCTACCTTCATCACTCATTATAGCTCTTAGTGTTCCAAATTTCGTGAAAATGTTCTTCAAAAATTTCAACACAACTTTAGCATCATTTGTAGACAAAATGAGTCTTCCACCTACCTCGACGCATAATCAACGACCACCAAGATGTAGCGATTGTTGAAAGAAGAAATGAATGGTCCCACGAATCAATTCTCCATACATCGAAAATCTCCACTTCAAGAATGCCACTAAGCGACATCTCATGTCTTCTTGAAATGTTCCCCACTCTTTGACACCTATCAGAATGCACAACAAAATTGTGAGCATCCTTAAAAAGAGTTGGCCAATACAAACTTGATTAAAGAACTTTGGTTGTCGTTTTATCTCTTCCAAAGTGACCGCTATTCTCTGAAGAATGACAATGCCTTAATATGCTTTCAACTTCCTCCTTCAGAATGCACATTTTTAACATTCTATCAGTGCATTGCTTAAACAAAAATGGTTCATCCCACATAGAAAATTTAATATCATGAAGAAATTTCTTTCTTTGATGAAAACTTAAATTTGGAGGAAGAAGCTTACTTACAATATCATTGACATGGTTAGCATGCCATGGTAAATTCTTTTGACCAACATATAATAATTGCTCATTGGGGAAGGTCTCGTTGATCAAAGTTAAGTCTTTACCATGATTGTCATTCTCTAACCTCGACAATGGTCTACTACTTGATTCTCCGAGCCTTTTCTGTCTCTAATTTCCAAATCAAATTCTTGTAGCAACAAAATCCACCTTATCAATCTTGGCTTCGCATCTTTCTTAGCAATCAAATACTTAATTATAGAGTGGTCAGTATAAACAGTAACTTTTGTGCAAATCAAGTCTGAATGAAACTTGTCAAATGCATATACAACAACTAATAATTCTTTTCCAGTAGTAGTATAATGGATCTAAGTTTCAATCAAGGTTTTGCTAACATAATATATAAAATGAAAACCTTTATCTTTTCTTTGTCCTAACACTGCACCTACAACATAGTCACTAGCATCATTCTTAAGCTTAAATGGGAGTGACCAATCAAGAACTACAATAAGAGGTTTAGATGTCAATTTCTTTTTCAATTCTATAAATGCAGCATGACATGCATCATCAAATTTAAATGGGACATCTTTTTCTAAGAGATTATACAAAGGTTTAGCAATTTTAGAAAAATCGTTGAAGAATCACCGATAAAAATCATTATGTCCAAGGAAACTCTTAATACCTATTACAGAGGTTAGTGGTGGAAGCTTCTCGATTGCCTCTATCTTTGCTTTGTCCACTTCCAATCTTTTGCTTAAAACCTTGTGACTAGGAATGATGCCTTTTTGTAGAATAAAATGGCACTTCTACCAATTTAGCACCAGGTTTGTTTCTTCACATCTTTTTAAAACCTTATCAAGATTCAACAAACATTCATCAAAATTACTTCCAAAAATAGAGAAGTCATCCATAAATACCTTTAGTATTTTCTCCACTATATTTGAAAAAATAGCCATCATGCATCATAGGAATGTGGCTGGAGTATTACAAAGTCCAAATGGCATCCTCCTAAAGGTGAAAGTGCCATACGGACTGGTGAATGTTGTCTTATCTTGATCCTCTAGAGTTATTGCTATCTGATTATATCCTAAATACCCATCCAAGAAACAATAGTACTCTTTTCTAGCTAGCGTATCAAACATTTGGTCAATAAATGGTACAGGAAAGTGATCTTTTCTTGTGGCCTTGTTGAGCTTCTGATAGTCTAAGCAAACTTTCCATCCAATTACTATCCTTGTGGGAATGAGCTCATTGTTTTCATTTACAAATACTGTTATCCCACTTTTTTTTAGTGCGCATTGCATCAAACTTACCCACACACTATCCAAAATATGATAGATAATGCTAGCATCTAGCCACTTAAGGATCTCCTTTTTCACCAACTCCTTCATGATTGGATTCAATCTTCTTTGATACTTTATAGTGGCTTTATGATTATCTTCCAACAAAATTTTATGCATGTATATCAAAGGACTTATCCCTTTTATGTCTACAATTGTCCACCCTAATGCCTTCTTGTACTCTTTAAGAACTTTTGACAGCTTATCTTCTTGTTTGTTTGTAAAATCAGACGTAATAATAAAAAGAAAAGTAGACAAGTCACCAAGATATGCATACCTAAGATGATTTAGCAATGGTTCAAGATTTAACTTAAGAGGTTCTTTAATAAAAGGCTTCACTGATGAGGATGAAAAAGATGAAAGGTCTAATGTCTTAAATTCTATCCCCAAGACTTGAGGATAGAGCATTCAACACATTCACACATTCTATGACAACTTCATTACTTGTCTCAAACTCAACAAACAATGATGCTTCAAGTGGGTTAGTAGAATGACTTTCTTTGAAAACTTCATTTATGACTCTGTCCACTAAACTGATTGTAAAACACTCATCATGATTGTTAGTAAAGTTTAAAGGTTTAAAAATGTTCAAGGTTATCTTTTGATCTTGCACTCTCAAGGTAAGCTTCTTCTGCTCCACATCAATGAGTGCTCTAGTAGTGTGCAAGAAAGGTCTCCTAAGGATAATAGAAGCCTTTTTATTGTCCTCCATATTGAATACTATGAAATCTGCTGGGAAGATGAATTTATCCACTTTTACTAGCACATCTTCCACTATACCTCATGGATATGTGAGGGTTTTATCTACCAGTTATAGAGTCACAATAGTGGGCTTAATTTCCCCCAAACCTAACTTGTTATGGATAGACAAAGGTATCAAATCAATACTTGCCCTCAAATCAATCAAAGCCTTGGCAAAAAATAATGCACCAATTGTGCAAGGAATAGTAAAGTTGCCAAGGTCTTCAAGCTTTTGAAAAAGCAATTCTATATGATTGCACTAAATTCCTCAGTGAGTCCCATTGTCTCAAATTCACCCAACCACCTCTACTTGGACAAGATAATCTTCAGAAAGTTCACATATAAAGGCATTTGCTATAAAGCCTCAGCAAAGGAAATGTTGATGTGAGGCTTTTTAAACACCATCATAAATTTTCATAATTGGCTATTTTCTTGATGTTTCTTGAAACTCTGAGGAAAAGGTGGTGGTGGTAAAGTTGCCTTAGTTTCCTTCTCTTGACATTGCTCATTAGAAATTACAATCTATGTCTCACTCTCAATTTGTTTTGGGTTACTGTCAACCTTTTTACCACTTTTCAAGGTAATAGCTTTGACATGTTCCTTACCCTTCCTTCTCAGATTTGCCTCAGTACCACTAGGTAGGGTCCCTTGAGGTTTGTTGTTTAATGAGTTGTCTAGTTGACTAACTTGGGTCTTAAATTTCTTTATCAAAGCATTTAACTATGTATGAGGGAATCAATCTTGGCCATGTATTCCATCAACAATTCCTCCATAAATGGTTTCATTTTTGGAATTCGAGATCTTGCCTACTATTAGAATCTAAAAGGCATGTTAGACCTTGAAGGTGAAGATGATCCTTGATTGTTACCCAAAGAGAAGTTTGGATGGTTCCTCCACTTTGGGTTATAGGTGTTGGAATAAGGGTTATTCTATTGTCTGTTCCCCATAAATTGAACTATCTCTGTATTGCTTAGACACTAATTACTAGCATACCTATCTCCATAATATTCACAAACTAGAAAAGGACTTTGACTTGAGTTATCACCAAAAGAATCAAGTTTCTTAATTAAAACTACTACATGTGCTAATAATGTCGTAATGGCATCCATTTCATGAACTCCAACCACTAATAGTTGTTTGATGCCATCTCCTCCAATAGGTCATATGCCTCATCAATTGACTTTGCCATTAGAGCTTCTTTTACAGTAGCGACAATGGTGGTTTAAGCATGACCACTCAATCCATTGTAGAACGTTTGCACTTGAAGCTACTTTGGAATACCATGATGAAAATAGTGCCTAAGCAGGTCCTTCTATCTTTCCTAAGCATTGTACAACAATTCAGAATCTAACTACATGAATGATGTGATATCATTCCAAATTTTCATTGTCTTAGCTGAAGGAAAAAACTTAGTAAGAAACTTTTGAGCAAAGGTCATCTCATGTTGTGATAGATCTAGTAAAGAGTGCATTTAGCCACATTTTAGCTTCGTCCCTCAATGAAAAAGGGAAAAGCCCTAAACAGATTGCATCATCTATGACTTCATTGTGTTTAAAGGTGTTACATATCTCTAAGAAGTTTGAAATGTGGCCATTTGAATCATCATTTGGAATACCCCTAAATTGGATTAAAGTTTGGATCATGGTGATGATGGTCGGCTTAAACTCAAAATTGTTGGCTTGAATAGTTGGCCTTCTAAGGCTTGAGGGAATCCCTTGTACTAAAGAACAACATAATCTCTTAAGTAATGATTCTCTTCGAAATGTTCTTGGATTTGCTACTCACCTTATTGATAAGTCTTCGAAATGTTCTCTTGATCTCTAGATCATAAGATTCAGTACTTTTCTCATACAATGATAGATGAAACTTGAAAAAAAGAAAGAAAAACTCAAATTATGGCTAATCTGTTGAATTTTAATATTAGTAAATTAAATAGGAAAAACAAATCCCCAAAATGGTGCCAAAAACTTGTCGTCAATTTTGCACACGCAAGTATACGTATTGAACAAGTAATATAGGCAGTAAGTCCAAAATCGTATCCCACAAGGATTTGCTCCAATTCTTCACTAAGTACTAAAATTATGACAAATTAATCTTATTCAAGTAACTGATTTTGTAGGCAATTAATTAAAACTAAATTTGACACAATGGAAAATGCTCTGAACTCCCTTGCCTTCCCCCCTTCCCAAACACTCATGGCTTGGCGGCTGGCCGATCGCCAGACCTTCCCCCTCCTTTGCCTCCACCTGCTTCATCTCAGCCCTAGCCACCGGTGGCCTTCCATAACCCACCAGCCATAAAAAACCCTCTTTACAGTCTGTTCATGGCGTGCAAAAAGACTTGAATACGCAAACGCAACCCTCTATCTCCCCCCGCACACAAAAGAAATCTTTCCTAAGTGTAGCAGTCGGAGGAAAGTCAGCCATAATCCCTCTAACCCTTGAACCCTTTTTGTACAAAGATCGGCCTACAGTTTGCTTTTATGAAGATGAAATACTTACCCTTGCGCAGCCATTCCAATACTCCATGGTGGGGAAGTTGTCAAGAATGTTGAGGCTACAGGAGATTCAAAATGCATTCAAAGGTATCGGCTTAGCCAGTGCTTATGATATTCGATGGCTAGACTATAAACATATTCTCATTCGGCTCTCCAATGAACACGATTTGAACAGAATTTGGTTAAAACAAGTATGGTTCATCTCCAACCAAAAAATGAAGGTGTTTAAATGGACCTTGAATTTCCAACCAAAGAAGGAGTCCTCACTCGTGCCGATCTGGATCTCATTTCCAAACCTTAGAATGCATCTGTATGAGAAGTCGACATTACTCCTTATTGCCAAGACCGTAAGGCGACCACTATTCGTAGATGAAGCCACAACAGATGGTACACGGCCGAGCGTTGCGAGGGTATGCATTGAATATGACAGCCTAAAGCCCCCCTCTTGACCAAGTGTGGATTGTGATGAGGGACATGAGAATAGGAGAGATTATTGAAGGTTTCATGTAGAAGGTAGGTTTGAGAGACTGCTAGAATACTGTGTACACTGTTGTCATGTGGGGCATAGTGTTTTGACATGCATTGTGATGGGTAACAAGTAGGGACAGTAAGGACCGAAAAGATCTAAGCATCTGGCAGAAAAGAATAAGATGATTTTTTAGGAGAGTGGGAAAGTCACACAATCAGAAGCGAATCTGATAGCCAAAGAAGGAAACATGACAAATACAAGGAGAGAAAGAGATGAGGGACGAGAATGGCCTACCGAGAATGAGAATGAGAAGGACTTGATCGGTTTAAGGGATAAAAAACAAAGTATGGAATAGAGAGAAGTAACGAAAATTGCCAAGGGTGGAGTAAAGGCTGCTAGGGGGTGAAAATCATGTCGTAGGTCGGGGATGAGGTGTTGGTACAGGTTTTAAACCATTTTGGCACAATGAAAGAGCTGCAGGAAAATGAACATGGAAAACAGGGTACAATAGAGTGCGGGAACAATGCACAAGCTGGAAATCAATTTTCCTTGAGGGTGCCGGCTGATGAGAAAGATTGGTGAGAAAGTGACGATATAGGTTGAAGCGGGAAAGAGGAAAGAGCGGGAGTCCTAATTGGACAGTGAGAGGAACAAGAGATATGGAGTGACGGCACTAGTAGGGGGTTTGGGTTTAATCGAACCTGCTGGATAGAGATCGATTTAATATTCTGAATGTGAGGGACACAGCGAACGCCACGCACAGTGGGCAGTTTCCAGGAATAACAAAAAGGGAAATTTTTTTTTAACCCTTAAAAATAACGTGTTTTTGTAAATAACCCTCAAGATAATTTTAACTGTTTTTTGCCATCAGAATGATTTTGGGATAAAAATGCCCTTAATGAGCCATCTTTATTAGCGTGCACTCTCAAAAAGGCAAAAAATGGGAGAAAAAAAATATGCGAAGATTGTTTGTGCAAAATACCCATAATTTTTTTTTTTTACGAAGGTTGTGCAAAACAAAATAATGTTGCATGAGATGGGTTCTCAGAGATTTAGGACACAACATTCAGATAATAGGAGAAGAAAAATATTAAATCGAACGAGGAACCGGTCGTCATGAATCAAAAGCTTGGCTAATGATGTGAAACCAGAAATCCTTGATACGGTGGTAAATTGAAAGGAGAAAGATGTGAATCCAAAGTAGGAAATGGTCTTGCTATAGCAGGCCATATGTGAGACGGCTATCGCAGGGTAGGGTTTAGAGTTTGTGATATGCCATGTTGGGAATGTGTGAGACGGTTGTGACACCGCACCGGTCAGAGTTGGTGAGACGCCATGGAGGGAATCTGTGAGACGCTAGAGTTAAGAGTTGGTGACACGCGATGGAGGGAATCTGTGACATGCTAGCATTCAGAGTTAGTGAGACACCATGGAGGGAATTTGTGACACGCTAGAGTTAGGAGTTGGTGATACAGCATTGAGGGAATCTGTGACACGCTAGTGTTCAGAGTTGGTGAGACGCCATGGAGGGAATCTGTGAGACGCTAGAGTTAAGAGTTGGTGACACGCGATGGAGGGAATCTGTGACATGCTAGCATTCAGAGTTAGTGAGACACCATGGAGGGAATTTGTGACACGCTAGAGTTAGGAGTTGGTGATACAGCATTGAGGGAATCTGTGACACGCTAATGTTCAAAGTTGGTGAGACGCCATGGAGGGAATCTGTGAGACACCTGAGTTAAGAGTTGGTGACACGGCATGGAGGGAATCTGTGGCATGCCAGCATTCAAAGTTGGTGAGACAACATGGAGGGAATATGTGACACGCTAAGAGTTAAGAGTTGGTGACATGCCATGGAAGAAAGCTGTGACACGCCAGAGTTCAGAGTTGGCGACACGCCATGGAGGGAATCTTGTGACACGCTAGTGTTCAGAGTTGGTGAGATGCCATGGAAGGAATCTGTGACACGTTAGAGTTAGTAGTTGGTGATACGGCATGCAGGGAATCTGTGACACATCAGTGTTCAGAGTTGGTAAGACGCCATGGAGGGAATTTGTGAGACACTAGAGTTAAGAATTGGTGACATGCCATGGAATGAAGCTGTTACACGCTAGAGTTCAGAGTTGGTGACACGACATGGTCATGGTTTAATATGTGTGACACGGCATTGCCTAAAAAGCTAACATGCCATGGTCATGGCTTATAGTGTGTGACACACCAATGCTTGAGCAGCTGACACGTCATGGTTTGAAATAAAGAGAGGAAAAACAAAGTGGGCAGTTAACGTGGTAACCGTTTGGACTTCCACTCAATTAATTCCCCTTCCTCTTGTTCAGAATAAATAAGAATATTATAAGGCCATTTTTCATTTCATTTTAAACAGTTATTATTCAGAATTCGTAACGTCTGTGTGATTCATTTCTCATTCCCGCTGGTACTGAAGTGTTTGAGAAGGCTCTTTGCAAGCATAAGGACACTAGAGCACCAGCAACAAGTCGGCCTTGAATGAAGAGGACAGTGAGTCTCAAATTAAAACATTCTTGTGTTTGTTAATTTTTTAGGTTTTTTCCTGGGTTTGTTTGATATGTTCGGGTTTTTTGTTTTGTTTTACAAATATTTAGACTGTGTTTAGGGTTTGGTTGGATGGTTATTAGGGTTAAGTCATAGTGGTTTTAGGGGTTTTGGGTGTTTACAGGGTGACACCATTGTTATTCTTGTTATTATAGTTAGTTATTGGCGTGTCAGCTTTATATGGTTTGATTTGATATGCATGGCGTGTGAGAACAGTTGACTTGATATGCATCGTGTGTGACAGCATTTTACTTGATATGCATGGCGTGTCACAACATTTTACTTGTTTTGCATGGCGTGTGACAGCATTTTACTTGATATGCATGGCGTGTCACAACATTTTACTTGTTATGCATGGCGTGTGATAGCATTTTACTTGATATGCATGACGTGTCACAACAATTTACTTGCTATGCATGGCGTGTGATAGCATTTCACTTGATATGCATGGCGTGTCACAACATTTGACTTGTTATGCATGGCATGTCACAACGTTTAACTTGTTATGCATGGTGTGTCACAACATTTAAGTTGTTATACATGGCGTGTCACAACATTTAACTTATTATGCATGGCGTGTCACAACATTTTGCTTGCTATGAATGGCGCATTACAACATTTATTCCTTATTTATGTCTTTGGTATACCTTGTTGCACATGACGGCTTAACTCACTAGTGCATGTGTGCCATGTTTTGCAGATCCAGCGTAGACAGTATGAGGATCTTGACAGTTTGCTGATCGTGCCAAGGGAGAAGTGGGCATTGAACGTCGCAATTAACACCCATTATAAGTGGTCGCAGCTGCATTACATAACAAAGACTCTTCTACAAAAGGGGGAGTATGATGCAGTTAAGTATTCCTGCTTCGGAATGATCCTGGACGTCTATCCATAGGGGTACTTTTACGTCAGTCTCTTGCATAGCATCATGATTCGGTGGATCAGTGAGAGCCAATCAATAGACCACGAGCTATGGTCTGCCATTGGTAAGAGCAAGGCGCAGCTATTAAAGCATGAGTTCTGCCTCATCATTGGGCTAAAGTTTGGTCCAATGCTTGATGTCTTCAGACGACCGTACGAGGTTGCTGCAAGGGGAATTCATGATAGATACTGGAACGAGCAGGACAACGTCAAGTTGCAAGCTTTGCTTGATACGTTCTGCGGGGGCAACTTCCAGCAACCAGGAGACGCCACGAAGATGGCACTCGTCTTGATCGCGAACAACATTTTATTTGGTCAAGACTATCATCTATGGGTGACGCCTTGGTTGCTGTCATTAGTGGAGGACATCGACGCTTGGAATGTCTTCCCATGGGGCCACTATGTTTGGAAGTTGACCTTGCACTACTTTTTGAAGGGGTTCGAAGTGCTTAAGTCAAGCGTGACAAAGGAAACTTGGTAACGCTACAACATATACGGATTCACATGGGTGATACAGGTACCATCAAGTAGCATTTTTCAGTTTCCGTTTGGCAAAAAAATTAATGGGTATACTCGTTTATGATTTACGGTCTGATAATGGTTACATTTGACATGAAGTTTTGGGCAATGGAGGCAATTCCTACCTTCTGAAAAATAGTTGCCCCTTCTGGTCCAAAGGACAACGTGTACCCATGAATGTGCAAATGGGATTGCAATCAGAAGCCTAAAGACTTCTACAAGGCAATTCAGAAGTTAAAGCATCTGACGATGTGAGTGAACAATTGCTAATTTTTGCATTATATTTGTATAATAATTTTTCCTATTCGATAATGACAACATTTTATTTGTTTATTTGTAGTTGTGGGCACTAGAGATGTTGGAACCCACTGCGGATGAGGCCCTCTGAGAGTATTTTATCAACCTTGATGTCCCGTTATCGGAGGACCACGAGTACGTGCTAATAGGGCATATGGAGGATCGGTCGGATTGGGGCATAGATGCGAGGCAAAAAGGGAGAACATTGAAGGATAAAAGAGCCTTTGGTGGCACGAAGTGGATGCGCACCGCTCTGGTTTAGTTGATGAGCTGTTGGGCCTTGAGTTAATGGACGAAGGGGACGACCATGGTCAAGGCAATGAATAGCCGGTAAGGGCAATTGTAATAGTTTTGTGTTCTCCAATTCCATATGTGATTATCGAATAACATTTATGTGTTTACAGTTGGACCATGTGCCAGTAACTCTAGAACCACCCACCTATCCTCCTCAAATGCACAGTGGAAATGACCCGTCGGTAAGATCGGTTCTAATTGTTTGTGTTCTACATTCCCACATATGTTTATTGAGTAACACAGTAATTTCTGTAATTGTAGTTTATGGAAGCGACAACAAGTCCTCAAGGACCGATCGGTCCGACTCAACCACATATAGCTAACGAGCCGGTGGTAAGGATATTAAAGTTGTAACGGTTAATGTTCAATAATTCCATACATGATTATTGAATAACATAGTTATATATGTAATTGTAGTTTGCGAAAGAGACGACTGGTCCTCAAGCACCGATGGGTCCAACTCCACTACAAATTGCTAACGAGCCGTCGGTTAGGATATTAAAGTTGTAACGGTTAATGTTCAACAATTCCATATATGATTATTGAATAATATAGTTATATATGTTATTGCAGTTGACCTAGTCAAGAACAGTCAATGACGGAGCAGTCACTACCAGCCAGCTCCGACGGATCATGCGTAAGCATGAAAAAGAGATGTCAGAGCTGAAGGCTTCAATCCAATCATTGAGTGTAGCAATGCAGACGCTTGAGGATCGTATCGTTGCTCGAATTCTTGACGCCCTTAAATCACAAGTACGTTATTCAATCTTCGCTTGGATTTTGATAGTTTACTTTTAGCAACTGTTTAGCATGTGACAACATTTGACTTGAAATGCATGGCATGTCATAACATATAACTTGTTACTCATAGCATGTCAGAACATTTTGCTTGTTAGCCTTGGCGTGTCACAAGTGTTTGCTTGTTATGGATGGCGTGTCACAATGTTTTGCTTGTTATGGATGGTGTGTCACAACATTTTACTTGTTATGCATTACGTGTCACAACAATTTTTTTGTTATGGATGGCGTGTCACAACATTTTAGGGTATGTGCATGGCATGTCACAACAGTTTACTTTATATGCATGGCGTGTAACAATATTTAACTTGATATGCACAGCGTGTCACAATTTTTTACTGTTTATGGTTTGTGGTATTTTATAAGCTAACTAAGGGTTTTTTCCATTTTGTAGGGCGGTCCATCTCATAGTGCTGGTCTGGACCACGATGATGGACAGCATCATGAACCTGGTGTTGACATTGATGATGACATTGTTGGTGCTAACGAAGAGCATGAAACTCATGTCGATGACATCGTCTATAAAGTTGTGGCAATGCATGTCACCCTTCAATCAGATGATGCTGAAGGAGAGCATGTGCCTCTGCCTGAGTCCATTATCAATGCATCTGCTATAGGGGATGAGGAGCCTGACTCAGTCATGGTTGAAGGAGAGCATCTTCCTTTGACCGATGCATTCCTCGACCTAGTAGCAAGAGCTATCGTTCCTTATCATGGGAGCACTCTTGATGCAGTTGAGATACGGTCATCATCACTAGAGTCATCTACTGTCCATCATGGTGCAGCAGAAATTTCAAACCCAACTAAACGGGCACGGCTAAAAATGATGAGCAAATACATGGCAAGCCCGTTCGTCAACCCCTTAGTGACTTGTCGAGATGTGAGGGACAATATCGTAGAAGACTACGAAGCTTTCAAGAAAGACGAGTCGACAAGGTAAGCTCATAAATAACATTGCAAATATTATGATTTTAATGAAACATTAATCCACCAAGACTTACGAAATTCATTTTGGAACATATGCAGGCGTAAGGTCGGCATCTTAGGGGATCAAGGGGCTAACTTTTTCATAACCTTAGGGGATCCCATTGAGGAAATGACAAGTGAACATATCGACGCATGCTTCAGCCTACTTTGCAAGTGAATGACAGGGCCGAAGTCAAAGTTGTACACTACCAGTGCTTGCGTGGTTGACACGATATTCTTCATAAGTTTATTTGAAAATTGTTCAATTCTATAAATACTAAGTTTTTGTTTTCATGAAGTGCAAGCTAATCCGATCATGTTTCACAAGACACCATCCGTATGCTACACATGAAATTTCCAACAGAAAATGCCTGAGCCATAATGCAAATTCCAGATGAGTTACGGGGGTATGTGGAGGGTGAAAGGGCAACATATGCCAAAAAATGGGAAGATGTGGATTTCATCCTCGCGCCTTGCATTATTGGTGGGCATTGGGTGGTTGTCAAGATCGACTTGGTAAGGTGGACAATCAAGGTGGTGGACTTGGCAAGAACTTCGGATGCTAAGGAGAACGGAGTTCGTGCAGGTCAAATGACACCCTTGACGACAATGATGCCATTCATCTGCCACCAAGCCAGTTATTTCAATAACAAACGTCGAAAGAGACGAGATTTAACATCGATGCTAGTGGATATTTAGTTGCCAAAAGCTAAAGTGCATCGGCAGAATGATAGTGTCAGCTACGATATGTTCATGATAGGGTACATGGACCATATTTTGCAATCACATAAGATCGGAGTTAAGCAGAATATGATTGCAAAAATGCATCGACAATACACTCTAGAAATTTTTTCCAACAGTTGTGAGAGCAAACCCTGAACTTATCGACCTTTGTTTGTACAAATTTTTTGTATACAGATTTTTTTAATACAATTAATTTTATACACAAATTTATGGTAAACACAATTTATTTTGTACAATTCATTGTAAACAGAATTAATTCTTTATGTATACACAATATACTTTATACAATTATTTTATACACAATTAATTTTTTTGCCTATACACAAACAATTTGATACCAAGAATTTTTTTCCTTTTCTATACAGAATATATTTAATTTGATACACAGTTGCAAGAAGTCAACGTGTGACGCCTTAAATATGCTACCACTCAACGTGTCCCCACATACATCTGGTTGCACTCAGCGTGTCAGCCCATAAATCTGCAAGAAGTCAGCGTGTGATGCCGTAAATCCAATAACACTCAGTGTGTCAGCCCATAAATCTGCTTGCACTCAGCGTGTCAGTCCATAAATTTGCTTCCACTCAGCATGTCAGAACAATTGGGCCGTGCCGTGTGACGCCATAAATCTCCAAATACTTAGTGTGTGACGCCATTAATCTGCTTTTTGTCAGCTTGTCATAAGAATTGGGCCATGGCATGTCACCCCACGATACTGCATGGCGTGTCATAACCTTTTGCTTGTTATGCATGGCGTGTCACAACGTTTATGTGAGACCTTGACCTTTATAGACTTGTAGATAGAAATATACGCGATATCCCTAATCAGGGGTAATTTTGTCATTTTCTCAATAAGCCCATAAAAGTAAGTTTTAAACAATATTATGGCTTAGGTAGGCCTAAAACATAAATGAATGATGAAAATATGGGTGAAAAGACATGGAAATAATAATTTTAATGATTTTCATGTTCTAGGGGTAAAATGGTAATTTTGTCACTCGAGGATAAAATGGGAATTTTTGGAATTTTACACCACCTAACACTTGTCATGCCCATGGATTTCAGCCATTGACATTTTACATTATGGATAATTGAAACATTTTATGTGGTGGAGAGAGATTGCTTAATGGATAAGTATTACACATAGACCAATGGAAACATGCCATGTGTCAAGCCTAGATTATTTTAGAATTTCCCTGTAAAATCTATTTAAAACTCTCTTAGTCTCACCCATATGGTCGGCCAAAGCATGAAGTGAAGAGGAAAGGAAAGAACACAAACCCTAGGTGGGAAAATTGAAGAAAAAGTGTGGGATTTCAAGGGTTAAGCTAATTTATGGAAGGGCATTTTAGTAATTTCCAAGGGAGTGGATAAGCTTGGGCCATAAATATCCTCTCCTTCCAACAGCTTCTTGGGATGTCTAGCAGCTTCTTCTTCTTGTTCTCTTCCCCCTCACGTTTCTTCAATTTCTCCATGAAAGCTTGATGTGAAGCTTTCATAACTTTCTCTCTCTAGCTCTAATTTTCATACCCTGGTGCCCTTTTGACTAGAACCCTTGTATTCTTCCACTCTCTCACTTTAAAACCCTTGAAAATGATGAAATCTTGTTTCCATACTCTCTCACTAGTTAAGTGTTTTAGAGAGAGAAAGAGGAAGCTTTATTAATAGCTTGAGAGCTTTTGAAAAGAAGTTCAAAGTTACAAAGCTATCAAGGTGAGTAGTAAACTAGTATTGGGTTTTAAGTGTTGAGAATGACTAGAGATTTGATTTGTGAATATTTTGTAGTTGAGATTGTTAATTCACTTTAGAGTGATAGGAAAGTGAAAATGGATGGCCATTTAAATGGAAATTGAAAGCTAGCTAAAAGATAGCTTTTAGGGTTTATAGTATGTAAATTAACATTATGGAAATGTTAATTTGATGGTAGGTGCTAACGAAGCCCTATCACCCTAATTAGATCATTAGGGGAATTAAGAGTCGGCTAAAGGCTCAACGAATACCAGTGAGCGGACTTGCATTTCAAACTTGTTTTAGGGAATATGAAAGATTCTATCCAACTTGTCTTAGAAAATGTACCTTGGGAACAAGCTTTTAGTAAAATCATTTTATATTGTGAAAAAGTGCTATACAATGGTTTATGTGTTATCACAATATGATAAAATGCATGATATGCATTGGATGCTTCTTTGCATGTTGATGTGGACCCGACTATGTGCGAGTAGGAGTGCACTTAAGCCGTTGCTGACCCGGCTATGTGTGAGTGGGAGTGCACATAAGCCATTGCTGACCCAGCTATATGCGAGTGGGAGTAAACATAAGCTGTTGCATATGAGATGATGATGATGGGAGGGTGTACATGATGATTGATATATATATAGACATATATGGTATATGGTTGTAAATGCAAATATGTGAGCATTTGATTTGTTGAAATTTGAGAGTTTACATGTGTTACATGTTACTATTGTTATTTTAGCAGGATGGCTTGTTTTAAAGGAAAATGAGACTTTTTCCTTGATGTTTTGACTCTCGCTGCAGCAAGAAACTCTCACGTTTGAGGGCCTTCACTAGACCTAGTTTCCGCTGCAGCGAGAATGAAGTTCGTTGCAGCGAGAAACTCTCGGGTTTGAGGGCCTTCACCAGACCTAGTTCTCGCTACAGCGAGAATGAAGTTCGATAGAGTGAGAAACTTTCTGTCCATTTTGGCTAACTTGTGGGTTTTGCTATATTTTCTGATTCTTTGGTACCATAGTTGAGTATGGATCTTTTAAGTGATTTACTCATGAGTGGTTTACATGAGGGGTTCTACTAAGAACTAGAACAAATTGCATTGTTTTGAGAAAATGAGTGCATCATGATTTCGATAAACATTCCTTATGGTATGCTTGTTCCCTTCTTGTTCACTCACGAGTTTATGCTCATCGCTTTCAAATTCATGTTTCAGATTAAGAGACAGTCAGTAACTAGGATGAGGTGTCCTCGTGGACTTGTATCCATCTTTTGGTAGGTGTCTCGGCATTCAGTAATTGTACATTCGTCCGAGTCTCTCCGCTAAACATCAAGTCTCCTTTTGTTGTGTATAAATGAACCTAATGTGAATTATTAAGATACATGTGTAGATAGTGTATATACACCTGTTTGGTATGCCAGTATGAAGTGGCAATGCTTAATATTATTTTGATTCTAAGTTATGATATATGACTTAGCAGTTTATGATGGAATGATGAACATGTCAGATTAATAGGCTTGCTTAGGCTTAGTGGACTATGTCCATTGGGCCCATGAGCCGATCATGGCCCAGAATTTGGGTCGTGACAGCTTAACTTGTTATGCATGGCGTGTCATAACCTTTTGCTTGTTATGCATGGTGTGTCACAAAGTTTAACTTGTTATGCATGGCATGTCATAACCTTTAGCAGACAAATCCGTAAAGCAAAACAAAGTCAACTACAATTTTCAGACACATTTAGTTAGGTGGACAAGCTGTCTTCATCCACAACACACCCTACATTTTTAGACATTGTCCTTCGTATTGGACAGTTGTTGCGTGTGTGATTGGTTTGTCTGCAACTTGAACATGCTTTGGCTCGACGCAGTTGTGGAGGCACCGATCGACTTGGAGATGGTGCCGAATTTATGGATGGAACTGCAACTAGGGATGGGCAGTTCTGTCTGTTATGCCCGTACCTCTTGCATTGAGAACATCTCCGTGCTCTACTGCTTTCACCAGCGGATGCAATCTTTCTCCTCTTAGGTTTTCCCGCTTGGCCTCGCCAAGGAGGGGGCAAGACGACAAATTGTTTAACATGAGGGGGGATGTCCCACTCACTAGGATGCCCAACTGGCCTAATGGATCCTGAATAACCCTCCACCAAAACGGTTGTCTTGTAGTAGTCAGCGCAGAATTCAATGGCTTCATGATTGCATTTACTGAAAAACACAATAAACTCAATCTTCAAGCACAATGTAAATGATATGTCAATTACAGTTCAAATAAGAAATAAAGATATTTTGCCCTTACTGCTACAATGGCCTGGCTGCATGGTAGTAAATCTATTTGGAACTCACAACATGAACACGTCTTTCTGGACAAGTTTACAAGTCCGTCCATCTTCCCGTCTTTAACTTGGAACTCCACTAGATTGATAGGCGTAACTAGAAAGCAATGTGCATCATTGAACCTTTTGCTCAACTACCTGGTAACCCAAGGGCTGAGGGGTGTGCTCACCTTGACGGCCTCCTCTTACCAGTCATGGAACCAACGCTGGAACATGTCTCTGATGAACTCGATCAAAACAGTGATCAACATTTGTCTTGCATGCTTCAAGCATGAGTTAACACATTCCGCAATGTTGGATGTCATCATTTGGTATCGCCTTACTGGTGGACATGCACGTGCCCATTTCTTAGGCCTTATTCTTATAAGGTCAGCGTGGGCTCTTAGGTGAATCTGCTGTATCTGGTCCATATGTCTGTTGAAATCAACCACCTTATAGCAATCTTGAGCAAGGGTGAGAAGCATACAAACATCGTCGCGCTTGAACTTGTTTTTAAAGTTTTTTTCAAGTGGTAACAGCATAAACCATGGTGCTCTTCTAGGTATGCATTTTGGATTGCTTTCTTAATGCCGAGATGCTGATCAGAAATGAACATAATGTTTTTAGGACAACCAACCGCATCACGCAGCTTGCTAAGAAACCATGTCCACGAGTCTTCATCCTCAACATGGCCGATGCTAAAAGCAACTGGATATACGCACTCGTTCGCATCTTTGTATATAGCGACAAACAGAACACCTTTGAACCTACCTTTGAGATGTGTTGTATCAATTGCAACCATAGGATGCATTACATTCCTAAGCCCTCGAATACAAGCCTCGTATGACCAGAAACAATATTTGAATCTCTTTTCCTCATCAGTAGCCACTGCAGTCACTGTGCCAAGATTTTCTTGTTCAAACATATAAAAATACGATGGTAGTAGTTGAAATGACTCCTCCAGTGGATCGAAAACAAGCCTCTTCGCATACTCCTTCGCTTGCCAAGCCTTACCATACAAACATTCCAATCCCCACTGAACCCTCATCTCACAAATTATGTTCTTAGGTCTCAATGCTACTCCATTAGCCCGAAGCTTGTGTGACATAAGTTCACCAATCATCTTCGCACTCGTAGTTGTAAACCGCCCTTGCAAACCATCAACGGTTCAGGTGTGTACTTTGTGGAATGTTCGAACTTGCCAATATTCTCCTCTATTAGGTAACTTCGTTGCACGAACACTGAACTTGCATGCCTTATCCTTGCAACCAACCTCATAACGAGCTTTACATGACCTTTTTACTCTTATCGCAAACTTCTCTTTTATAACCAACATGTTTAAAGCTTGTTTCAACTCAGCCTTCGATGAAAACATTCTTCCTTTGTATAAGCGATCTTTGGCACATGTCGACTCCTCAGTGGTAACTGTTTCGAAGGAGAACCTTTCTGCACTTGCAATTACCCACGTACGAGATATCCCTGCATTTCCCCTTTCCTGATCACGTGATTGAGCAACGTATCAAGGGAACGGATCCCGTTCTCACCAGCGATGGGGTTATTGTATATGGGGTCATCACGCTGAACATCTCCTACATCAACACCTCCAACAGGTTCCGTGCCTTCAACATTATTACAAATTGGAATGTCATTGTCTGAATTGCCATCTTGCCATTGTTCAAGCCCATCATCTGAAGTGTCATCAAATCTATCTTCACTAGCAGCGAAGAAATCCTCATTTCCCTCATCAAATGCAGTATTATCCTCCAATGTTGCAGTGTCACCCTCCAACCTCAAATTGTTGTCCTCAACGGTCGTATTCTCATTTGACAATGGCATTACAAACTCTACAGTTTCACCCGATCGTTGCATTTGGTTTGATGCACATCCTGATCAAAATTGTGTAGCCAACTGTTCTGTGAATGTTGTCTGTCTACCGAGATGCACAAACTCTTGTGCATACCTCAATTGCCATTGTTGTGGGTTATGAACAAAATGCTATGGTATATGTGAAGCATTGTAAATCTCATTTTGATTGAGCTGATTACCATGTTGTCTAACTTCTTCATGTGACATAACATTTGTTTGGCATCCCTTAATGCTGACATACACAGCCGGAACATTCCTCTGTTCTAGTAAAATTAATGCAACATCCTCATCGTCCTTGATAATTGGCCGTGATAGCTCTCCTGGTGTATTGATCAGTGCATGTAACTGAATCTCGTCAATTTCTGAGTTTACCCCAACAACATCTTCAACCAACTTCATCAAGCCCACAAACGACAAATCACTTCTAACCCCCCGCATTCGTAACTCACCACCCTTGTAACTACCATCCACCCACTGACCACCGTGTCTTATCACAAGTCGCACAATTGGAACCCCACTGAAATTTTGGAAAAAAAATTATTGTCAATCATTTTACACAATACATGCCGTGACAAAAAAATTTTCTGTCGTGTTGTTACACACCATGCATATAACGTCAAATGTTGTAACACGCCATGCATATCAAGTCAAATGTCGTCACACGCCATGCATCAGTATAGTGACACGCCATGCATCATTCTCGTGACATGCCATGCATCACTCTCGTGACATGTCAATCACTATAATTACTGACTCGTTACACCAATAGTCGTGACACGCTAAAAACTCAAAAAACTAGTTAACCCACAACACACCAGGAATAGTCGTGACACGCCAAAAACCCATAAATTCAGTTAACCCACGACATGCCAGGAACAGCCGTGACACGCTAACAACCCAAAAAACTAGTTAACCCACAACACATCACAAAAAATCGTGACACTCTAAAATAACTCTAATACATGTTATAGATGCATGACGTGTAACAACTCTGGGCACTGTTTCCATTCCATCTTCTAATTTACACCAAATGTTTCAGAAATTTAAGTGTGTTGCATAAATAAACCCAATAATAGGTACCTTAATGTCATCTCTACTATAGGGTATGTTAATCTACGACAATATAGCCAGATGCCGAGAGATAGACCACAGCCCGATGACAATGGTGCTCAACAAAGACTTGCCAAAGTTGAGACAGTTTAGAGAGTTGAGAGAGAAAGATGACCGAGCCCAAACAGCTACGGGCATTTATTTATTCTTTTCTATTTTCTCTTTGGAGGGAGACAGATAGGTCAAACAATTGAGCATTTATTTGAAATGATGTTTTTAAGGTCATTTTGGTCTACTCATGCTTATTTTTGGCTAGAAACAGATAACTTTATATGGATCGTTATTTCTGAAATCACCTTATCACGAGATCACTTTCTCGCAATTTCCTCTAACAAAAAAGGAAATAGTCAGCTTAAGTTGACGGGTCGAGTGGCAAAACATAATCTGCATGAAGAAGGCATGCATGCCCGTGAAACAGTACCTGTCGGGGTGGAAGTGACTTTGACAACAGCAAAAGGGCAGCCTCCCATATGGCATGGTCAGCGAGACCCACCAAGAGAAGGAATGGATGGGAAGAAAAGAGACTTAACAGAATAGGCAAAAGGTGACGAGACATTTGTGAAGTCCTTTATACAAGCAGCTGCAAGAGACAAAATTAAAAATGGCTTAATTGAGCCAGCAGCACGGACAGTAGCTTCTTTGCATAAGGAAGGCCATTAACTGCTAGAAAGTGGGTCAGCGGGACTGAATGCGTCAGTAGAGATGGTAGAACGAAGTGGTGAAAACTCAGGTAATGGGGAACAGAATAAAAAAGGCTCTTTGCAGCCTTTCGATAGGACAGCAGTAGTGGGCAGGTTTACTACACGTCCTCCCACCAGTGACTATGACTAATGGGGGCCATCAAATAAGGCCACGAGTAAGATAAATGAAGAATTGATAGTGCAAGGAGTGGAAGATGGAACGGGGATGCATAAATCAGCGTTTGAGGACTTCGAAAAAAATTCAAAAAATTATTTTTTTAAGCCATCAGCATCAACAGTGCAGAGGAATGATCAGCGAAAGGCAGAAAGTGGGTTAGGGGACCAAAATTCGCCAGTGAACAATTTGGAAGGCAATGAAGAACACAGCCCAATGGGGGGATAAGGTGCAAGTCAGACCAACAGTTTAGTTGGAAATAATTAGACTACCGCAACAGCTGCATGCCTACGAGAAAAGATGGAAGAACATGTTGACAATCCTCCCACCTAAGAGTTCGCCTCAAGTAAGTATAAATACAATAGAGAACTAAGTAACGTTCCTTCTATTTCAGGAGCTAATCTTGCAGACTTGGAAGTTTATACACGGTGCGACACATGAGACATTCAGACACTGCAGCTTCAATTGGTAAAATACTTAGTCTAGCTTAAGAGGAAGCTGTGGATATGAGGGAAAAAGATGGGGTCTCCGATGATGACTCCATCTCAGAGAGTTTTGCAGCTAGAACCCAATCATGATTAGTGCATTGGTTTGGAATGTGAGAGGTATCGCTAGTCTTGAAATCAAAAGAATAATCAAGAAACTGCAGTTGTTGCACAAAATAAAAATTTTAGTAATTTTGGAACCCATGGTTGACAATTCTAAAGTTGACTTTATAAAAAGAAAATTAGGGATTGAAAAAGTTTTTAAGAACTGTTCCCAAAAGATATGGTTGTTTCATTCTTTTGATTTGAGTTGTGAAGTGTTGTTGGATAATGTTCAATGTCTCCATGTTAAGATCACCATGCCGTGACTGGAAGTCCTTCTGTTGGCATCTTTCATCTATGCAAAATGTACTAGGTTAGAGAGGTTAGTACATTGGTATTGCTTGAGGAGCTTGGCAATTAATATTAATACACCATGGATAGTTGGGGGTGATTTTAATGCCATTATACGCAGTGGAGAACGGTTGAATGGCGCTATGCCACATGTAGGTTCCATGGAAGATTTTGCTAATGCTTTGCTTGATTGTGGGTTAATGGATGGTGGCTATAAAGGAAACCAATTCACCTAGACTAATAAAAGTATGTTTCAAGGGTTGGACATAATGGTTTATAATCATCATTGGGCATACTTTTTTGCTTCTACACATATACATCACCTGAATAGGGACGGATCAGATCATTGTCCATTACTAATTACCTGCTCTAAGAACCAGGATAGATTTCCCTCATCTTTTAGGTTCTTGCATGCTTGGGTTATACACCATGGGTTTAAAAATTTTGTGGAACAGAATTGGACTTCTCTCATTGTTGGCTCTGGATTACAAGCTTTCTGGGAGAAGCAATGACATTTAAAACAAGCTTTGAAATGGTGGAATAAGGAGGTTTTCGGAGACATCTTCCACAATTTGAAGTTGGCAAAACAAATAGCTATAGATTGTGAAATAATTTTTCAACAGGAGCAATCAATGGAGAATCGAGCTGCCATGAATAAAGCCTACGCCCAGCTTAATCACCTGCTCAGTGTTAAAGAATTATTTTGGCAGCAAAAATCTGGTATTAAATGGTTAGCGGAGAGTGAGCGTAACACCAAATTTTTCGACATGCGGGTCAAGAAGAAATGAATCAAAAGCCATATCTTCAAAATACAAAATCCGGATGGGAGTTGGATTGAAGAACCGAATGCTGTGAAGCCTTCAGCAGTGGAAGTTTTTTCCTCCCTCATGAAAAAATAATCATGTGACACGTTCAAGTTTAATACTTCGTTGATTCCTGCTATTATATCTGAGAATGATAATCTTAGTTTATGTGCACTGCCATCAATGGCGAAGCTGAAAAAGGCAGTATTCAATATTGACAAGGATAATGTTGTTGGCTCTGATGGATTTTCTTCTTATTTTTATCAACAATGTTAGGATATCGTTGCTAATGACCTCTTGGATGCAATTGTTGATTTTTTCCATGGAGCTGACCTCCCAAGGGGAATCACATCTACAACTATTGTGTTGTTGCCCAAAAATAACAATGCCTTGAAATGGAGTGATTTCAGACCGATAAGTCTTTATAATGTTTTAAATAAAATCATTATTAAGATTTTAGCTAACCGTCTTGCAAAGATGCTTTCCTCCATGATTACAAATAATCAGAGTGGCTTCATAAGGGGGAGACTGATTAGCGACAATATTCTTCTTGCTCAAGAACTAATGGGGAAGATTGACCAAAAGTCAAGGGGTGGAAATGTTGCTCTCAAGTTAGATATGATGAAGGCTTATGATCGGCTTGAATGGGATTTTCTCTATAGAATGCTACAGCAGTTTGGATTTAATTCTCAATGGATTGGCATGGTTCGCAGCTGCATATCTAATTGTTGGTTTTCTTTACTGATAAATGGTGGGGCTGTGGGTTATTTGAAGTCAAAAAGAGGGCAAAGATAGGGTGATTCCATCTCTCCATTATTATTTATCCTAGATGCGAAATATTTATCTCAAGGATTGAATGCTTTGTTTGCCACTTATCCTTCACTGCATTATCGTTTTGATTGCTCTATGCTAGTAAGCCACTTAGCATTTGCTAACGATATAATTATATTCACGAACAGTGTGAAATCCGCCTTGCAAAAAATTCTATTGTTCTTGCAGGATTATGAGGCGATTTTTGGGCAGCGAATAAGCCACTCAAAGAGTTGCTTCATCACTCATCGAAATATGGTGAACAGTCGCATTCAAATCATTTCTCAAGCTATTGGCTTCATTCATAAGTGCCTGTTTATCACATATTTGAGGGTGCCCCTTTATAAAGGGCCGAAAAAGGTAATGTTATTTGATGATTTGGTTGCAAAGATCCAGGACCATATAGCAAGATGGGATAACAAAGTATTATCTACGGAAAGGCAAATAACACTATTACGTAGTGTATTATCTTCTCTGTCTATTTATTTGCTCCAAGTCCTTAAACCTCCTATTTGTGTGATTGAAAGAATTGACAGAATTCTCAATAATTTTTAGTAGGGAGGTTCGGCAGGTACTAGAAAAATCCATTGGGTTTCGTGGCATAAGATCACTCTTCCATCTAATGAAGGAGGATTAGACATGAGAGGCCTAAGTGATGTGTTGGAGGCCTTTAGCATGAAACTTTGGTGGAGGTTTTTAACCTGTAATAGCATTTGGACATAATTTATGAGGAGTAAATATTGTTTTGGTCAAATTTCAAGGAATGTACAACCGAAGCTTCATGATTCACAGACATGGAAACGGATGTTAGTTAGCTGCCCGGTCACAGAACAACACACTAGGTGGCGGATTGGTAAGGGTGAGTTATTTTTCTGGCATGATTGTTGGATGGGTGAAGCACCCTTAGTTAGTAGATTTCCATCCTTTGCATCATCAATGACAAGAGTTTGCTATTTCTATGATAATGTCAAATGGGATGTGGGTAAGCTGAACAACGTGTTACCTGAGGATGTTGTGGCGAAAATCTTAAAAATTCTGTTCGATCCACCCGTGATGATAGGGCATATTGGGTACTTACCTCGAATGGGCAATTCACTATTAAGTCAGCTTGGGAGATTATTCGACAGCGACAATCGGTAAATCCTATATTCAATTTAATTTGGCATAAATGTATTCCTCTTACTACTTCTTTCTTCCTATGGAGGTTAGTACATGATTGGATCCCAGTTGATTTGCGGTTGAAAACCAAGGGATTCCAGTTAGCTTCCAAATGCCAACACTGTAACTTAAAGGGGTTTCTCTTGCATGACATGTGGGGATGCCCAATAGCTACACAGGTTTGGAATTATTTTATGAAAATTTTCCAAATCAACATTGCTCATCCTCAGACTATTTATCAGATTATATGGGCATGGTTGTACTCTAGTGATTACACGAAAAAATGACACATACGCACATTAATGCCTTTATTCATTTTTTATTTCTTATGGGTTAAAAGGAATGATGCGAAGCATAGGGACCTTGGTATGTATCCGAACAGAGTAGTGTGGAGAGCAATCAAACTCATCCACCAATTATTTCATGGGAAGCAATTCCACCAGTGGCAATAGAGGGGAGATCTACAGAATACTAAAGCATGGGGTTTAATATATTAGCAGGCAGCCCCACATCCTCCAAAACTATTCTCTTGGCATAAACCATCAACAGGTGAGTTTAAGTTGAATTCTTATGGTAGTTCCAGCATAATTTTCAAAATGTTGCTAGAGGAGGACTTCTTCGAGACCATATAGGTACCATGATTTTTGGATTTTCTGAAAATTTTGGACCATGTGATTCATTACAAGCAGAGTTAATGGCACTACACAGGGGTTTTCTTTTGTGTATTGAGTACAATGTTACTAGACTTTGGATATAAATGGATACAAAAGTAGTGGTACACATGATAAATGAGGGTCATCAGGGATCCTCTAGGACTTGGTATTTGCTTACTTCCATTCGCAGATCCTTGAGTGGTATCTCTTTTCGGATTTCGCACATCCATCGAGACAGGAACCAAGCAGCAGACCATTTCTCAAATTAGAGGCATACACACCAGAACCTGCAAGTATTTTCACAAGCAGAAGGTCAACTTAGAGGTATGCTTAGATTAGATAAAGTTAGTTTACCTTATATTCGTTTTAAATGAATGTAAAGGATTAGTACTCCTAGTTTATTTTTCTTATTTTCTTACTCACATAGATTTTGGTAATATGGAAGTGTTTCAATTTTATGACGATAGTAAAAAATATGGTCATAAAATTAAACACTCCATTCTAGGTGCTTTTCTTATTTACATTTTACGTTTTAAATTTTATTATAGTTTATTGTCTTAATGTAATAGTAAGGAATATCTGTTTTACTGTAACATCAAAAGTTATGCACGTAAAATGGTTTTCTTTACTCTAGGTGCTTTTCAAAAACTTTCTCATGATCATGTAACTTGGAGGTACGGTTTAGGTCCTCCTCCTTTGTACCTTTTATTTCGTAATTAATAAAATTTAACAGGGTAACTGGGCCCTGCGTGAATTTCAGCATAAAAAAATTAAAACTAAATTCAATTAAAAACTAAACTAATTAACAAAAATTAAAAATTCACTAAAGAAATGCAATAAATTATGTCACAACCCAAACTCGAGGGCCATGACCGATGCACAAGCCTAGCAAGCAAGCCCACTAAACTCGAGTAAGCCTCAAAGCTCATATGCAAACATACATAGGCCAAGGGATTCAATAAACAAATATTCATAATAAATTCGAATAAAATACAATATCCCTAGCTTAATTTCCATACAAATAGAAATAGGGCCATACGTTGGCCACCCAAACAGGTTCATACATATTAACCCTTACACAGATTCAAATGGCACAACGTGCCTACATACATCGAAGCCAACCATATAAGGAAGCTCGTGACAGACTCAACGGAGTGACCAAAACGGAGGACCTACTAGATGCCAAAATCAATCTTTCTACAGTCGACCCTTGCCACGCTTCTTTGTGGTCTATTTATCTGCACATGGTACACAAATGGGTGAGTACTATAATACTCAATGAGTGGTGTAGATAATCAAAATTAAATATATAATAAATATATTACACTTTTCGTGCATCCATATAATCTTTCAATACATCTCCAAGTATAGAGGAATATAGTCATCCCTACGGTCTCCCAAATATGAGGGTATTTCATCCTCCCCAAAGTCATCATTATCGTGACATATTGTGGGACTTCCCCTCGAAGCCAACCGAAACATTTAAACCATTCTCCACGACACACTCTAGTTGTTGGAGCATCACATGAAAGTCATATCATATGTAAATCAAGCCTTTCACGACGATCTCATGTCATACACAAATCAAATCAGTGAGTGGTCCTCCCCTAAACATAATCAAATCACGCTTAGTGACCAGCCAGCGGAGAATCAAGTCGCACACAAGGCCAAAGTCACTGGTAGAAAAACAAATCACGTTCAATGTTGAAGCAGCAAGCGAAAAGTTAAAGTCATTGACTAGAATAATCTTCCAATGGATGGCATCATTTGGAGTATTCTCACGCAGGTGGCACCACAATCATCATCTAGAGTAATCTCCCAACGGATGGCATCGTACACTACAAGCGAGAATCATAGGTGGGATGTCAACCATCGCCCCTACTTACCACCATCCCTCAGGCACAAACATAGTCATAGGGCATCGGACTCTGCTCATTTACAAATCAGATCAACGTCTAGAATTCATCCCTTAGACGAAAATACAAATCCACAATTAAGGCCATCATGCCTTTATCATTCACATTTTTTGTATCAAACTTCGATCAACATTTATCAAGCTTCAATTTTCTTAAGCTCGATTAGATTCTAAGTGTCTCTAAGTCCCCAAGGCCTCATTCAATCAAATGGTCTTGACAAATCAATCACTTACCGTAATCCACTCTTAGGGGTTCAACATAGCCTACAAGCCTTTTAGTCTAGGCTTACACTTATGGGTTTGGCTATGGATAGCATGCTTAAAATACGCAACGGAAAGAAAATTAAAAACTTTATAACTAAACAACAAAACATGCCTCCACCCATGGATCACCTTGGTGATATTTAACACATAAAAGCACAAAATAAATTATTGTTTAGAAAGTTATTTTCCCATGTAATTTCGTAATCACAATGGCACTTTTTGAAGCAATCTTGCGAGCACCACAAGGAGCAAAAACCCTAGCCAATCAAGTGCTTGGCCTCCAATGGTAGTACACACGATTGCACTTGAACTTTCAACAAAGGAAGGAGTTTTTAACTATACTTTGTGCTAGCAAAGAGGACAACAATTGCCCTTTTCTTTTTTTTCACAATCTTAGCCGAACCTCTCTTGAAAATTGCTTCATAAGCAATTTTCT
>NC_030858.1:24507154-24538116 GCF_000208745.1 Theobroma cacao
CATATTATTAAATCCAACCCTTTGGATCCCATATAATAGAACAAAATGTATAACTCCAACAAAAAACATATTTAGTAGTTCATCTCATATGAATAATACATCTTCAATGTATCTTACTAAATCCATGGAGTTCTCATACATATGATTATGCATCTCTATGCAAAATCTTAAGAGTTAGATTCCAATGTAATCAAGTAATAACTAAAAAGCTCCCTTTTTTAGTGTTGTCATACTCCCACTAAATCCAAGATCCTTGGTGAGAGTAATAATCAAACTCTTTTGAATTTTTTGTGATGTTACATACATACATCTCAATGTATGCTTGGAATCATATTGGTTTGGAATAATATAATTGGCTACATCTAACTTGGAGAGATATGGACCAAATCATATCACTATATGAATTTGCTTTCTTCTTTGAACAAACATCTCTATGTTCTATTCATAAGAAAGTTCCATTTCACATGAATCTACATTCACCTTTTGAATAATTAATTAATAAGTAAGAGTAATCTTCACTAAGATCATATCTTAATAAGAGTACTTCATACTATATAGCTCATATGATCTTATATTTGAATTCTTTAAACATTTCAAGGTTTCAAATTTTATTTCTTTAAGTATACAAGACAAAATCTCAATTTGGTCTTGTGTAAACTTGATGAATTAGGAACATTTTCCATAACAATTTATGTTCAATGGTTCGTATACATCTATATGTGTAAGACATTTTGAACATACCAAGTCATTCACTTTTGCATGAAAATTCATTTGATCATATAAGAATTACTAGCCCTTTTATGATTCCCAATCAAAAGGATCTAAGTATCTTCATACTCTAATTCTTACTTCAATGACTAAGACAAAAAGGCCATAATTGAGATTATATGCAATCAGTTTTCTTGACATTTATATTGAGCATTGACTTACTACTATTATTTTGCACTTTATGTTATTACTTAAATGCATTCAACATCTAGTATCGAGTACTTATGATGTTAATACAATAGTAGTAACTTCTATCTCAATCATAAAATTTGACAAAGTAGAAGCTTCTATAAGCTTTCTTTTCTTTAACTCTGTCAAGGAAACATATTTTTTTTTTTTATAGTCCCTCCTTTGTGCATCTTTACCATAAAGATGTTTGAGAACATTTCTCAGTTAGTGTCATTATCGTGGTTGTTTTCCCAATTCATAATTAAGGCAGTATAAATTCCATCTCATGTAAGCACACTCCTAATTATGAATTGTATTTGGTAGAGATTGTGGAACGAACAACCTTTCGCTTGAGAACATTTCTCAAGTCTTGGTACCTTTAAAAAAGGTTTGGTCTAGTGAATTTGATTTGCATCCAAGATGCACCATAGTGACATATTAGTAGCCATGTATATAAATTATGTCTAAATATATAAAATAAAGTAATACGTAAATATCATGCATAAACTATTTAAAACAAAGTTTTAAAATTTTAAATAGTTCTCCCACTATTTTCTACAAGATGATAACCCTTCATCTCACCTCGAGAGATCTCTACTAGGATTCTCTTAGTGGGCTAAGATCCCATCCATCAAATCAGGACCTTGAGTGTGCTCAACAAACCATGACCGGTGGATTAGGTAGGTAACTAAGCTTACCAATTGTATCTCTATACAACTCCTAGATCAGCTAGGTGACAACACATTGCCTAAACATATCATATATATTCACCTAGTCTTTGCCTCTAGTTTCATAATAATGAAGTTTCCAAGCATCCGAATTTTATGAAACTAGTTGAGTAAGACCCACCAATAACTCAAACATACTCGTGTAAAAGTGTGACCTTGAGTGTGCTCAACAAGTCTCCGATTAAAAGAGCAGCCAAGTTATCTTGCTATATGGTGAAAGGCAACTTGCTCATGCGTGGCATGTGACTCAATATATAATGAAGGATTTTGTTTTTGCCTTTATTACNGATTCTCTTAGTGGGCTAAGATCCCATCCATCAAATCAGGACCTTGAGTGTGCTCAACAAACCATGACCGGTGGATTAGGTAGGTAACTAAGCTTACCAATTGAATCTCTATACAACTCCTAGATCAGCTAGGGGACAACACATTGCCTAAACATATCATATATATTTTGCCTAGCTTTTGCCTCTAGTTTCCATAATAATGAAGTTTCCAAGCATCCGAATTTTATGAAACTAGTGGAGTAAGACCCACCAATAACTCAAACATACTCGTGTAAAAGTGTGACCTTGAGTGTGCTCAACAAGTCTCCGATTAAAAGAGCAGCCAAGTTATCTTGCTATATGGTGAAAGGCAACTTGCTCATGCGTGGCATGTGACTCAATATATAATGAAGGATTTTGTTTTTGCCTTTATTACGGTCTCATCTTTGCATGCATGGCATTTATTAAATCGCATAAAATAAATCTATCACATGTATACTACTTTGCATTGCATAGCATTTATTAAATTGCATCAAATAAATCTATCACATGCATACTACTTTGGATGATTATGGACTTTATCTATACTAATTTCCTTGAGCCATCAAAGGAAACTAGCTTGGTCAAACCTAAAGGATTACATATAAGAATCTTCAAAATTTTCTTGTAATCTCCTTGTCCTTCTTGGCGCCTTGGATCTCCATCGTCAATTTTTTCAAAATAAAATTCCTATTCTATCCTAATTCTAATTACATTTGAACGTAGAAACCTCGAGTTACATTTGAGGGGAGTAAGATAAGGAAAGAATTTTACAAACCGAGATAAAGAGATAAGGCAGGGCACACAAGTCCTATTTCAAAAATACCAAGAATATACATTCAACCATAGCATAATCATATTAGGCCTAAGTCCATAATCATCCACTTATATTCATCAATATGAATAGAATTTAAAGACATGTCTCATTCAATTTGTTAATCATATGAGGTATTTGAAATTAGCAATTTTCAACATTTGAATTTTGCCAATTTCAAATTTTCGGGTAACCATTTAATCTATATATATGGAAACTTCTTTCATATATGGTAAGAATTACTAATCAAAATTAGTAATTTATCCATTACTAATCTACTTAGGATTAGAATTAAATTTTTATTACAAATTACAAATTAAAACATTTTTAATTTGTGCTCCTAAACATTTTACACAACCTATTATTAATCTCATTTAATTAAAGATTGAATGTCTATTATTACCTAATCTTATTAGGAAATAACTTAGACAATTTAATCTTTAAAATTAATGTCAAATTAGAATTATCTTCTTCCAAGAAGTCAATTCAAAATAAAATTTGTCTATAAATATTAAGACTCCCATTACTCCTAGGAATCTAATTCCTAAATTAATGTAGTCTTAAATTATTTAAATTTTGACACCCTTAAATTAACGAATCACATTCCATAATTTATGAAATAAATTATCAATCTTTACAGAACATATTCCATAAATATTTAATTGGCCAATGAAGATATTTTAACTTCCGTAATTTTAGAAATCACATTTCTTTATTTGTGGATGTCAATGTATCATCTTTGAAATGCTTAATTTTAGGAATCATATTCCTTAAATTAAATGTTCAAAAAATCAGCATAATTATGGAACCGATTCCATAACTTATCCTCATCCAATTAACTAATTTAATTGATCATTTATTGGTGTAAAATTTTGACAAATTCTATGTCTTAACCAAGACAGTGTCCTGCTGCAGACAGCAGCAGACATGTCCTAATTACGTGGCATTACGGTGCTGTATGTTTAAGAATTTAATTCCAATAAAATTTATCCTAATAGATAACTCATGTAAGTATTCCAGAATAAATTTTCAGGATTTTAGGAGGTGATTTGGCCATTCAAAAAATTCAAAAACCGTGATCTTTACCTGTAGGAGGCAGAATTGGTTTTAAGTACTTTCGAAATTCTTTGTGACTAAAAATTAGAACTTTAATTCCTCAAAAAATTTATCCTGATAGATAACTCATGGAACTATTCCAGAATAAAATTTTCAGGATTTTAGGAGGTGGTTTTGGCTGTAAAAAAAAATTCAAAACCGTGACCCTTATCTGCAGAGGCAGTTTCGGTTTTGTCTTTCTTTTGAAGCTATTTGGTGGAATAAAATCAGGAATTTAATTCCCAATTAAATTTTCCTTGATAGACAGCTTATGGAACAATTCCATAGTAACTTTTCAGGATTTTAGGAAACGTTTTTAGCTTTCAAAAAAATTCAAAACCGTGGCTTGCTGCTGCAGAGGCAGCAACAGTTTTGACTCCACCAACTCAGTTTTATGAAGGCTTAATTCTAGGGATTTAAATCCTTAAAATTCTTGGCAACAATTTGGATAATTTATGGAACCTTTTCAAACAAAAAAATCCTCAGCCAATTGGTGCAACTAATTGCACAAATTTAGGCCTTTATTGGTTGCCAAGCCAAACAAAACTATAACTGTCTCTGTTGCAAACAGCAACTGTTTTAGCCACATTTTGGTAACTTTACCTCCACCATTAGCCACACATAATCACCCATCTTGGAACATTTCCAATGTGTAATGATCTCTTAATTTTCCTGCATTTTATGAAGCACTTAAGCCTTACTTTTATGGCTGAAAATGGACCAATACCATGGCTGGACAGAATCGAATTCTACCGTTTAAATCACACCATAATATTATGAGATCGAATCTTTATTTGCTAAATTAATTTGTGCATCTCATGCTCTTGTTAATCTGCAATATTTTGACATTAAAACGAGATTAATATTATGACAAATAAATTTTAAAATTTACAATAAAAATCTATTTAGAAATCAAAATAACTAGAACAAATTGTAAAATTTTAAAACTTACTAATTTGTGTAGAACAAAACCCGAACACCTCATATTCCTTTTCAACAAAGCATTAACAACAATAGACATTAAAATGTGTTAAAATCGAAAAAAGGAAGGCTCTGATGCCACTGATGGGTTTGGCTATGGATGGCATGCTCAAAATACGCAGCGAAAAAAAAATTAAAAACTTTATAACTAAACAACAAAACATGCCTCCACCCATGGATCACCTTGGTGATATTTAACACATAAAAGTACAAAATAAATTATTGTTTAGAAAGTTACCTTGTCATGTAATTTTGTAATCACGCTGGCACTTTTCGAAGCAATCCCGCGAGCACCACAAGGAGCAAAAACCCTAGCCAATCAAGTGCTTGGCCTCCAATGGTAGTACACACGATTGCACTTGAACCTTCAGCAATGGAAGGAGTTTTTAACTATACTTTGTGCTGGCAAAGAGGACAACAATTGCCCTTTTCTTCTTTTTCACAATCTTAGCCGAACCTCTCTTGAAAATTGCTTCATAAGCAATTTTCTCTTGCACACAAAGGGAGTGGTGGTGAAGAAAAAAAACATTTTTCTTTTTTTTGACAAAAACTATGAAAAACTCTCATATGGAAAATAGTTAAAAGGTTACTTATATAGTTAGGTTAAAATAACTTCAATTTTGCAATTAAGCCTTCAATATTATAACACATTATAATATTGGGCCCATTACTTAATTAAACTCTTTTAATTAAGTCCTTGAAAATTAAAATCAAAATTAATTTCCTTTTATATTTTGCAATCAAGGCCTTCTAATTATAACTATTTATAATTATGCCTAAAACTTAATCAAACTCTTTTAACTATGTTTATAGAAGTTAATTACCTATCATGTGATTTAAGTCTAACTTAAATCGTCACTCTCCTAATTTAATTCAAATGCAATCATTATTTGTGACCCATTAGGTTTCCAACATGTTGGCAATGGAATTGATTAATGACTTAATTGATTAATAGAAATTTCAATCAATTAATTTATAATCAATTCCATAGACTAAGATTGGCATCTAGCAATGCATCATGACCACCCAATTGTTGGGAGAGTCAAAGGGTTCTTTGACAACCTTTCAGTGTACAGTCTATCAGTGTAATTCATTCCCTCATCATATATCCTGGAGATGATAAGAGCTTGGTACAATGTCTACTCTTATTGACCTCCATATTTGTTCCTGCAATTATAGCATTAGCTTTATAAAGAGTTATAAAACCTTTTTCATAATCTCCATTTTGCCTTGGCTAATGACTTCAATAAGCTAATGTTAACCAAGAACTGATAGGATATGTCCTGTAAAACACTCGAGGTGATGATTTCTATCTTGACCACTCATTTGCCTTCACGTGCTTCATACTATACCAAAAGCATCTTGTTTTGGCATCCTTGGTTAAGCACCCATAGGGATGAAATCAAAGCATAGCACTCCACACATAAGACAACCCGGTGTCTCAAGTCTAGGGAGTATTTACACAACTGATACATGAGAAGTGTTGCATAGGCACTAGAGTATATTACCAAATGCACTTCTCATGGCGGGTCATGTTCAGTGAACTTGCTCTCCTAAGCAAGCACCTATATTGTAGCTCCAAGTATCTCTATACTTCAATCTATGAGATGGATTGCTTACTTCCAAAGTAAGGAACATAGAATATACCAGTCTTTAAGCATCATTGATGTCCAGTCTCAATGATACATTGACCAGGAATATTTTGAAATTATGCTTTGATGCATAGGAATCTCATAACTTCAACCCATTACAGTTTCCTTGCAAGGCATATTAATCTCATAGACTTCATCCAATTAGACTTATAACTCATTATAATTGATGTTTTATTGATGAAGGAAAACCTTTAATCATTCAACATGAATGATACTATTGCATGATTGGAATCAAGCCTTAACCAATCCCAATTGGTTGCAGGGCTCATCTCAACATAACATAGGCCATCCATGTGGCTCGCATCACAACACACAATCACATATATACATATACATGTATTTTGTTCTCCAGCCTAGGTTCATGCATCTAGGCTTATATACAAAATCTAGTACCAATGTAGTGCATTTTCCATGCGTCCAAACTATGCACGAGTCTCGGTCAAGATGTTTATATGAACATCTAACTTAATTGGTTCATTATATGTCTATAGTAATCAGTTAAATAAGGTTCATTAAGCTAGTGTTCTAATTTGGCTATGCATGGCATTTAGGCGTATATCTACTTTAATTGCGAATCAGATCATCTTAGTGACGTGAACATACACTATTCAAATTTTAGTCTAATCTACAATCACTTTGTTGAGTCTCATCTAGATTAACAAATCATTCAATTGTTGGCTAGACAATTAAAAGTATTAAGAACATATTTGAATAAGCGAAACTATACCTATTCATAGTAAATAAAAGAGAAACAAATATTTAGATTACATGTTGAAATCCACCACAACCCTAGAAAGATAATTTTGCTCATAATAACTAATAATAATATCATCCAAAGAAATTTAGCCGTTAATCCAAGTCAAAAAAAAGATGAGAAACACAAAAGTAAAGAAAGAAACTAATAGTTGAAGCTTTTGATCTCAATTATCCCTCAAATTCTCTTTCTTTTTTGCTTTGTTTTTGGCTCCTTGCTCCAAAATAGTTGCTTGTCATTTTTCTTTGAGAACCTCTGAAAAAGGCCCTTTAAATAAGGTTGAAAACCTAATTTCCAAAATCCCGAAAGAAATTTTTTTTTTGGAAATATTCCTGGCACCATGCACCATGGCCACAGGTGGAAGTATGATGCAGTAGGGTCTTATGGTGTTGCGGCTCCACTTTCTCAGCATCGCGACACTCTGGTCTTGGGTGGCACTATGGGAGATTTTATGAACCTTAGTGTTGCGGCCTTGAGCAACTCAAGGCCCTAGCCTTTATTCCTTGTGTTGCCTTGTGTAGAAATTGCAGTAGTCAAGCCACTTCTAACATAATTTTCTCCTTAGTTGGATCCGAAATCGAAAAAAGGATAAACCAAAAAGTTGCAAAGCTATCTCTTAGATTTCAATTGGCTTAAGAATCATGTCAATTGGACCAGTGTAGCACAAGTTATGCTCGAAACACTGTAGCATGTACAAATGAAGCCTTCATAATACTTGCACAGTTTTTCATCAAGTAAGACTTTTTCATCAATTTTTCTGCAAAAGGAATAAGAAAAATCAACAATAACTATGCTTAAGTAATTTAAAGCAAAAGCAACATAAAATTAAAGTAAAATAACTTCAATTAAACTAATCAACATGTAATCAAAGTTAACTAAGAAAAACACCTTAAATACTAAAATCCAAATCTAAAATCTCAAAGACTTAAGTTACTTAAGTCCCCAAAATGTGTCAAAATAACTCTATATAATAGAGTTATCAATATGTAATTTAGACTACATTGTGACGACCCAATTTCTTGACCATGACCGAGGCATGGGCCTAATGGATGTAGCCCACTAAGCCCAAGCAAGCCTATTTATATAATCGTACTCATTATCCCATCAACTATTTTTACATTTACATCTCACAATCTCAACCCTTTAAGTACTTTAATTGTAAATTATAACAATCAAAACTGCATTTGTATTATCCCAAAATAACATTAACTATTGCCACTCATGGTAGCTTTACCAATCAAAATGTACATATATGGTCTAAGGTATACATCTTAGTACTTTACAGCATAGGTACGTATTTACAACAAAAATGACTTTGGGCTTCTAGCGGAGTGACCAAGGTGAAGGTGCGACTATGAAATGCCAAGATACCTACCAAGGATACGAATCTACGAGAACACCTCAACCTAGTTACCGACTGCCTCTTGATCTGAAAACATGAATTTGAAAAAGGTGAGCATAAACTCAGTGAGTGAACATAAGAAGGGAACAAGCAATCGATAGGAAGAATTTGGAAATCATGATGCACTTATTTCAAAAATAATGCAATTAATTTAATTTCTTACTAAAAACCCCTCTTTTCAAACTTTGATTAATAACCTCATAGTGTTGCAAAAATCCACGATCAATCCATGAAGTTAAATGGGTGAAAAATATGTCAAAATCAAGCAAGGTAGCAAGCATGGCAGCAAGTTTCTCGTTGCAGTGAGAAACAGTATCAGTTTGCATATGTTTTAGTTTTTCTACCATAGCTCCCACTACAAAAGTTCAATTGACCTGATTTTTGAACCATTATAAAACTAATAGGTAGGGATACAACTTTTATGTTCACCACTTTTCCTAGTTCGGATGGGAAGGTAGTGAAAATCTTCATCGAAGTGAAAGTACCACACCAACACCCAAGAGTTTCTCGCTGCAACGAGAATCAGGCTAGTGTGACCCCCAAAACTCGAGAGTTGCTCGTTGCAACGAAAATGAATCTCGCTGTAGTGAGAAACAGAGCATTTTAAGTGAAATGGGTCTTGTTACATCAAAAGCCATTTTCTTGTTGAAATGAAAAGCAATTTGGGAGCAATTAACAATACCAACACACAACACAGTCATAATTATTTTCATAAACTTTCTATAACATATATATATTTGTATATACATACATCATCATGCATACCATCCCACCACACTCAACTCAATGCAATATCATCATCATGTGTGCACTCCCTACTTGCACACTTCAACATCATCATGTGTGCACTTCCTACTCGCACACTTCAACATCACCATGTGTGCACACCCTACTCTCACACTCTATCATCATCATGTGTGCACTCCCTATTCGCACACTTCAACATCATCACACAACATTATTCATCAATACAAAACATATATTCATATATATACCTACCAACATAATATAGAAGCACATGGATTCATCTTTTTACACATTTCACATTTTTCACAACATCAAAACATTTTATCAAGGGCTTGTTCCCTGGCACACATTTTTAAAGAAAAGTTAGATAAAATCATTCAAATGTTCATTCAAATACATTACATTTTCCAAAGAAATTTTGAAATGCAAGTTCACTCACTAGTCTTTATTGATGTTTTGGTGCGCTCTAGCTTCGACTACTGTTCCGAATTAAGGTGTAAGGTTTCATTGGAACCTATCACACACAACATCATCATAAACCCAACTTGACATTATTACTATTCCAAAGCTATTTTCTAAATTGTGTCCTACTAGTCATTCCTTACTAGTTTGCAACTACTATTAAATGGCTATTATTTGCACCATCCTAATCAATTTAAAATGAATAAACAACCTCAACTACAAAACATTCCCAAGTCTCATCACTAGCTATTCTCAACACTTAAATATCAAATTCTAATTCCCTACTCACCTTGGTAGCTTTGTAGTTGAATCTCTTTCCAAAAATTGCAAGCTATTATGGAAGCTCCCTCTTTCTCTCTCTAAACACCTAGCTAGTGAGAAAAAGTATGGAAGTAAGATTTTTTTTTCAAGGGTTTTAAAGTGAGAGAGTGAAAAAGCACAAAGGTTATATGAAAGGGTGCACAAAAGCATGAAAAGTGGAGCTAGCTTGAGAAAGTTATGGAAGGTTGAAGAGAACTCCCATGGAGGATGAAGAAACGTGAGAGGGAAGAAGGAAGAAGAAGAAGAAGCTGCTGGAAAATGTGAGAAGAAGTTGTTGGAAGATGATATTTATAGCTCAAGCTTATCCAACTCCACTTAAATTACGAAAATGCCCTTAGCAAGTTAGCTTATTCTTCTCAAATCCTTTGTGCAATCTTTTTACTCTTTTAATACTGAGGCCAAGTCCACAATGGTCGAAAAATTAAAATTTTGACCTGAGATTAAAAATGACCATTTTGCCCCTACTTTGGAAATCATCATTATTTTATTTCCTTCGTCATTTAATCCTTATTTTCAGCATTCATTTATGCTTCAGGCCTACTTAGGCCTTAAAAATGTTTGAAAGCATACTTCTAGGGGCTCACTAAAGAAATGACGAAATTGCCCCTAACTCAATTTATCGTGTCTACACCTAGTTATAAGGCTATAGAGGTCGAGGTCTCACATACATATTGAGTTCAATCATAATCTTAGATAACTAAATTAGTTCCCCATAATGTCACGAATCATCATCAAATTAAGTTTAAACATTGAAACTAAACCAAGAAAAATAAAGAATAAAAAAACTTCAAGAGTAGAAATCTCGATCTTGAAATCTTCTTGAATCTTTTAATTTCTTCTCAACTCCAATGAGAGTTTTCCTCAATGATCTTGTGGCTGAATCTTTAGCTCTAAATCTTGTGTTTTTTCTATCTTAATGTCCTCTGAAATGTTACATAAATAAGATTCGAGTTCACATCAAGAAAGAAGTCTGAATCAACAAAGATTTCTAATCAGCAGCAGGTGCACCATAGTCTTCCTCTTCCAAGGCCTGAGCCTTGACCATGTAAAGGTGAACAAAATGAGGAATTCAAGTTAAGGCACCTCGGCCTCACTTCTTTTGTCTTGGATTGCTATAGTGCTTCAATTATAACAAGGTTTTTAACCACTTTCTAGCCCAAACTGGGCAAACTAGTAAACATCAAAGTTGTAGATTTTTCTCTTATCTTTTCAATGATTTAAGAATCACCTCATTTAAACTTCTATAGAGAAAGTTATGGTCAAAACACAGAGACATATGCAGTTAATGTCTGCATCTCATGAACACTTATCTTGATAAGTTTTTACACTTTTAATTGCACACCTGCAAAATCATCAAATTAATGAATAATAACATATCTTAGGCACATTAACATAAATTCAAGCACCAATTTAACTAAGATTAGATTGACTCACCTAATTGAGAACTTAAAATAATTTAATAAAAACTACTAATTTTTATACATTACTACAAGAACTTAGCTAAATTACGATCAAAATTAAGTCCAACTAACTTTATATCATAGAATTATTATGGCCTTGGAAGATAGGGACCATGGCTCTGAAACTCTTGGGTGCCTAAAACTATCCTCTTGATGGCAGGAGGACGCAACCTTGAAGACTTGTCTTGATTTTCTCATACTCAACTACAATACTTTGACTTTGACATGATTTTTGACCCCCTTCCAAGCTGAACTGGATAAAGTGGTAAACAAAATAGTTGTATCTCTGCCTGTTAACTTTCCAATGGTTTAAGAATCATGTCATTTGAACTTTTGTAGTGGGAGATATACTAAGAAAACTGCAACATGTGTAGAGGAAGTCTACACCTAGAATGCACTCTCCTAGTCCAATTAAAAGTCCTTCAAAGCACACCTATAAAAGCACAATTTAATCAATAACAGCTTTTCTTAAGCAATTTGACATCTATCTTAGCCTAAAATAATCTAAATTCAATTGACCCAACATAATTAACTATAATTAAATAAATAACTAAAAACACCTAAAATCTATGCTAAAACTCAAGAACCTAGAAACTTAATAGCTAAAATTAAGACCAAATAACTCTACATCATAGAGTTATCACACCCTCAAACTTAATATTTTGCTAGTCCTTGAGCAAAACATAAAAGAAAAACTAAACAAAACTGAAAGCAATTGTAATCAACATAAATAAACAAATTAACTAACTAGAGACAAATAGCACCAAAACAATGCTCCACGTAATCTCCTCAAAAGTATATCTATAAGTCTCCAACTCAAAGAAAAATACAAACGTCACTCAAATTCATGTTTCAATTCAATTGCAAGCACATTCTCGAATGGATTTCTTTGTGTGTGTGGAATCTTTTACAAAGAACATCATATTTATTCAGATGAGTTTATATCAATGCACCATTTCAAATTAGTACTAGAATTCCATAGGTTTACTTTTCATCTTTCTTTCCACTAATGTAGACTAATACTAAGTCAAGGATCAGCAAGTCTTTATTAAGCTTGTAATGTATGGCTAGGGTCAAGATAGGATAAAGGATAACAATTTGGTTTAATTCACCCTGAGCAAATAATCATTCTAAGGCCTATATAGAGCTTTATTTTCTTTCTCCAAGTAACTCATTTTTCTTTTCTTTGAACTTTTCTTTTGCTCAACACTTTATTCTACTTTTTTTCTTCTTTTTTTTCAAAATTTTTTGTAGTAAGCCGTGGCCTTGGAAGATAGAGGTCGTGACCCTGAAACTTTTGGGTGCTTGAAAGCATCCTCTTAATGCTAGGAGGTTGCAACCTTGGAGACTTGTCTTGATTTTCTCAAACTCAACTGCACTAGTCTAAATTCGGCATGATTTTTGGTTGCTTTTTAGACTTAACTAGGCAAAAAGGTAAAATAAAAGTTATATCTCTGCCTCTTATCTTTCCAATAGTCTAAGAATCACATCATTTGGACTATTGTAGTTCGAGATATGCTCAAACAACCGCAACATGTGCAAAAAAAGTCTGCACTTAGAATGCACTCTCCCAGTCCAATTAAAAGTCCTTCTTCCAAGCATAACTACAAAGGCACAATTTAATCAATATCAGCATTTTTTTATAACTTTAACATCCACCTTAGCCTAAAATAATTTAAATTCAATTGACTCAACATAATTAACTGTAATTAAATAAGTAACTAAAAACACCTAAAATATATGCTAAAACTCAAGAACCTTGCAACTTAATAGCTAAAATTAAGACCAAATAACTCTATATTATGGAGTTATCACCTACCTATTAATCAAATTCGAATTAAGGCACCCCAAAATTACCGAGTACCCTAGTTGTTGACAACCTTATGCAAAACTAAGTTTTTATGTAATAAATGTAAGTATTAAATGTTTTATTTTTTTGGTGAATAAATAAGTGTTAAATTTTAACTACCTTAAATTGGTTTTTACACACTAAATTTTCAAATTCCATTATAAACTTTTCATATTCTACTAAATTAATTTCAATATTTTCATATTCTCTTAGTTAATAATTTGAAAAATAAAATTTTGGTGGATGAATGTGAATTGCTTGCTTTATGTTGGTTTCTCTTTCTTTTTCTTCTTTTTGTTCATATAATTTGACTCTTGATTAAATGATGTTTTGTCCACTCTTTTTACCTCCAAAATATGTCAGAGAAGTTCTTTTTATGCTTGAAAAAAGTTTGGAGCCGTTAAAGATCATTAGGTGAAAAAACTAGCCATTTTTCTTGGATTTTTTGTCTTTAATGACTAATTTTAGAGCCCTAAGATCGAGTACGGTGTTTGGGGGTGTCGATCTTGGCTTGAAATTTGTGTTCAATTTATACTTGTAGAATCAAGCTGTTAGAGGGCAATGTCAACATTGGACCCAAGACATGAGATATTTCACCTTTTCTTCATTAAGGATCTAGCTTGGGAGTGTTAAGGTCTATTCTCCAAGCTTTCAATGGCTCTTTGTCATTTTTGTTACCTTTTAGGATCAAGCTTGGCTTGTCCAATGTCGATCCTCTAAGCTTGCTTCACATTTTCTTGGTTTTTAACTTAGGATCAAGCTTCAAGGCATTAATGCCAATCTTGAACACGAGGCTTCTCTTCTTCCTTTCATCTTTTGTCTAGTTAGAATCGAGTTTCAAGGGTGAAATGTTGATCCTCTAAGTTTCAAGTACCTTTCTCACATTTTGTCCCAGGGTCGAGCTTCATGGCATGGATGTCGATCCTTTAAGCTTAATCTTGAATCTATTTTGGTGCTTAACACTTATACATTTCAAAGTTGAGTGCAAGGGAGGTTTGAAACTTATTCAAACAAGTTTAAAAACTATTAAAACAAGTTCAAAAACTATTTAAACAAATTTAAAACTTATTCAAGCAAATTTTTCATATTACACATTTAGGCAATTCAAGAAACACTATATGAGAGTTCAGAACTTATTTAAACAACTTAAAAAATTATTCAAATAAATGCAAATATCATTCAAATAAGTTTAAGGCTCACTCAAATAAGTTCAAATATTATTAAAACAAAATTTGATCATTTTTTTCATTTCAAAACTATAATCATTTTAAAACTATTAAAGCTAAGAATCTCCCTCTCTTTGATATGACAAAAACTTTGAACAAAATTTGCTTGTGTAAAAATACTCCCCCTAAGTTTAATTATGAAATACTTTAATTAGAAATGTTAAGCTTTTTATGAAACTATGAGAAGGGTTATAATGTTTTGAAAGATTTGAAGAACTCCCCTTCAATATTTGCAAGGTTCAAAATTTGATTAAGCTACAAGGTTAAGCATTTCTTTTTAAAGATGCAAATTTTCTCAATATCTCTCCCCTTTTTTGTTACATCAAAAAGGAAGATAGAAACATAATAACCATAATTTGCAAAACACAATAAGCACAATAAAAAACATACTAATTGTTAGAAAAAAAAATTCAGTAAGCTCAATAATCACCAAGCCAATTGTGAAAGATATGATACCACCAATATTCAGCACCAATACCAATTGTAAAAGATCAATATAAAGCTCAATATACCAATTGTTAGATATAAATAAAAGCTCCCCCTTTGTAAAAGGCAAGTAAGCACAAAATCAATTGTGAGGGGTAGAATTATTTTAAAGCTCATTATACCAATTCGCAAGACACTAGTAAAGGCTTTTTTTTTTAAAACATATTAAGCATACCAAGCATATCAATTGTTGAGGCAAAGATCAAGCACAATTAAGAAAGATATGATGAATTTTAATGCTCAAGTGGGAAGATAATTAATTTAAAGCTTGATGCCAAATTAAAGCTAGATACCAATTGAAAGAACATAAAGCTAGATACCAATATTTGGAATGAACTTAAAAACTTGATATCAATTGTTGATTTCAACATTCAAGCATAAGTGACAAGCATAAAATCCATGTAAAGCACAATATCAATTTGGTGTTAAAAAAATACTACAATAATGAAGAACACTAATTGTTGTATTCTCACCACAGCTTCTTGTTGAAGATATCAGGTGCTAAGGACACTAATTTTGGTTGAAAGAAACATGGGACAATGCATATCTAAATGTCAATGACAAACTCCTCCTTAAGAAATCATAAGATCAACTTCAATTGTTAGGAGAGAAATCATGAGATTAGAATAGATGAGTACTCAAGTAGATATCTAGTATGCTAATCAAATACTCAAATATTCATGGAACTGTATAAGTATGAGTATTCAAGTGGATGTTCAACATATGCATCCAACACTCATATTTTCATGTAATATTTGCAAAGTAGTTCTTAGGCATGTGCAAGGTATCGTTAGTCATCAAGCATCATTCTTAATAATTGTCAATCATCATTAAACATTCTTCAATTTTCAACATTATCAATCATTAAGCATCCTCAAGCATTACCAAGCAATATCAACCAAGCATTTTCAAGGAATTCTCCAATTCATATAAAAATGGCAAATCAAGGAGAAATTCCATATCAAAAGAATGTCACCATTAAGTATTTTTTGCAAGTATTCTTCCAAATAATTTTCAAGCAATCATTCTTCCAAAATATTTTCAAGCAAGCATTTGAAGAAATATTCTCCAAATTATGTATGAAACTATCAATTCAAGGAGAATTTTCACATCAAGAAGATATCATTATCAATGAAGCATTACCAAATCATTTTGCACTTGTTGCAATCATGTAAGAGAATATTACGATTCATAAGCACAAGCATGATTACAAAAAAAAAAAATTGGGCTATCTTCATTAATGATGATTACAAAAAGCATGATTTCATTTTAAAAAATGTATAGACATAGACCCATTAAAAAATATGCAAGCTAGAGATAAGCGCCAAGAAGCTAAGGAAACCTCAAGACATAAGTCAAGAGTCGATCTTAGAAAAGTTCTAGTTAATCCAAAGGCTAAAAGAATGCAAAATTTGAAGATTATAAAGCCATAATCGATCTTGAAGTGTCCATAGTTGACCTTGTTCCAAGAAACTCGAGAAAATGAAGTTTTAAACAAGCATAGTCGACCTGACCCAAGCATAGTCAACCTTGACAAGTCAAAAGTGAAGAAAAGTTAACTTTACACAAACATAGCCAACTATAGAGAATGTATAGTTGACTTATAGCAACTTAATTTTGCAAAATACATGCTCTCGAGAAGAGGATTTAATAGAGGAAGGTTATGCTCAACTATAGAGCCCTAATTTGAGAAATTTAAAGAACATAGTCAACCCTAGGAGTGTTGTAGTCAACCTTTAAGCTTCAGCAACGGTCAGATTTGATTTAAACTTATGTCTAATGGCTCCAAACTTTGTCCTAACTATAAATAGTCATATTTGAGCAATTTGTAAGGAAAAGAAGACCTAAACCAAAGCTTCATGTGAGACCTCGACCTTTAGAGACTCGTAACTAGAAGTAGAGGCAATAACACGGATCGGGGATAATTTCATCATTTCTCTTGGTGAGCCCCTAAAAGTAGTTTTCTAATGTTATTAAAGTCCAAGTAGGCCTAAGGAATAGTTTTGGATAAAATCTTCCGCATGTGAGAAAATAATAATAAAATAATAATATTTTTGTCGAAGAAGAATTTACGAGATAAAAAGTGATTTGGAGTCAATTGAGGCATAATAAGATATTTTGGGTGCCAAGGAGACAATAGGAGATAAAAGGAAATTTTTGGAATAAAATAATATTAAAATATTAATATTTTATTTGGTGTCAAAACTTTTCATGAAGAAGGAGTATATGGTCAATCTAAGTGGGGGAGAAGAAGAATGAGATAATTTTGGAGAAAAAATGTCATTAATGAGGCTGCGTGTCTTTATTAAGTAAAGATAACGCAGGTAAATAAATATTTTAAATATTATAGGGACACCGCATTAGAGTACAAACTTCATACTTTGTTTGTACATGTGTAGAAGAAGGTAATAGAAGGAAATTGGAGTTAAATGAGTGTTGGGAGGACTAAATTAAAATGGAAGGAAACAAAAAGGGTAAAATAGTCATTTTGCACCTAGAGTCAAAATTTTAAGTTTTCGTAAACCCGAGTAGTTTAGATCATTGTGGACCTTGTCCCAGTGTGAAAATAATAAAAAGATTGCACAAAGAATTGGAGAAGAACAAGTTAACTTGCTAAAGGGAATTTTCATAATTTTTAAGGGAATTGGATAAGTTTGAGCTATAAATATCTTATCCTTCCAACAATTTTTTCTTATTCCTCCTTCCATCTCATGTTTGTTTCCCCCTCCATGGAAGCATGGTATGAAAACTTCATAACTTTCTCTCTCTAGTTCCAATTTTCATGCCTTTGTGCACCTTTCCATGGAACCCTTATGCTCTTTCACTCATTTACTTCAAAACCCTTGAAAAATTCCACTTTCATACTTTCTCTCACTAGCTAGGTGTTTAGAGAGAGAAAGAGAGAGAAAGCTCCCATAATAGCTTGGAAAATTTATTGGAAAGAATTTCAAAGTTACAAGCTACCAAGGTGAGTAGTGAATTAGAATTTATTTATTTATTTATTTTGTGTTGGGAATGATTAGTAAATAGACTTGTGAATGTTGTAGTTGAGGTTATCCACTCATTTTAGAGTGATTAGGGTAGTGAAAATAGATAGCCATTTAAATGGCAATTGGAAGCTAGCTAAGAGAAAGCGTTAGACTTTATAAGTATGTGAATTGACAAATTGGTGATGCTAATGTGATGATAGGTTCCAACGAAGCTCCATCATCCCATTTGGACAATTAGGGAAATTAAGATCGGCTAAAGGCTCAAATAATACTGGTGAGTGAACTGCATTTCAAAACTTGTTTTGGGAATGTGAATGAAATTGCACAAACATTTGAATGATTTATCTAGCTTTTCTTAAAAAGAAGTGCCTTGGGAACAAGCCTTTGGAAATTGCCTTTATGTTGGACATGTGGTTGGTTATGGATTTATGCACTATTACATTTTGGTGGTGTATATATATATATGTGGTGTGCATGATAATTGATATTGTGTATGATGATTATAACCGTGTGTGTGCACGATGTGGGGGGATGCACATGCCGGTGATGGCGTGGTGAGGGAGGTGAATGATGATAGTCCCCGTGTGCACGATGTGGGAAGATGTACACTATGGCACTGACTATGCACGATGTGAAGGGATGCACACAATGACTCCGGTTATGTGCACGATGTGGGGGGATGCACATGAACTAGGTGTGATGATGGTGATATTGGTGTTTATCTATGTATTTATGCATATCTGTGTTTATGAAATGAAAGCTCATGAATATGATATATTATTGAAATGCATGTGAAATTTGATATGTTAAACTGTGATAATTTATATGTGTTTCATGTTGCATTTGTCATGTGAACAAGGTGGCCTTTTCTTGAAGGAATGGGGAATTTTTTGCGGGTGTCTTATTTCCCGCTGCAGCGAGATTCATTCTCACTACAACGAGAAACTTTTGAGTTTTGAGGGTTTCACCAGACATGGTTCTCGTTGCAACGAGAAAGTTTGTGTTTTATGGCTTGAATCTCGTTGCAGCGAAAAACTTTCTGTTTCGCTTAGTATCTTGATCGGTTGCTGCGCTATTTCCCACTTCTTTGGTACCATAGTTGAGCATGGATCCTTACAATAAGTGATTTAATGGTAGGGGTTTTCCTGAGGGGTTTTGATAAGCACTAAATTAAATTGCATTATTTTGAAATAAGAGCATCATGATTTTTAAATCCTTCCTTACTATTGCTTGTTCCTTTCCTTGTTCACTCACTGGGTTTATACTCACTGTTTTTAACTTCATGTTTGCAGATCAGGAGGCAGTTGGTAACTAGGTCGAGGTGCCTTTGTAGACTCGACTATTGGTAGGTGTCTCGGCATTCAGTAGTTGTACATTTGTCGAGTTTCTCCATTGGACATCGAGTCTCCTTTTGACATGTATAGACAAATCTAATGTTAATTATTAGAATACATACTGTAGACAATATGTGTATTTTTTAATGAGTAATGCCAGTACGAGTTGGCAATGGTTTTCATCATTTCGAATTGAGATTTTGAATTATGACTTTAGTAACTCATGGGATGGAATGATAAACAAGTAATATAAGTAGGCTTGCTTGGACTTAGTGGACTACATCCATTGGGCCCATGCGCCGGTCACGGCTTGAAATTTGGGTCGTGACACTTCAAACCCTAAATAACCCTTTAAAAGCTCATCCTCGCTCTCTATCATCATTTTAGTCTTCCACCAAGCTTACAAAATTGAATACTCGCTTCATTTGAGTTGATTTTTCTTCTTTCACTACATTCAAGCTAAAATCTCTAGCATCCAACCTTTGTGAGGTAAATTTTTTCTATTACTCCTTTGTACGCACATCTTATAAAGGTTCTAGCTTAACCTTGAAAAGCTATTTGTGGATTATTACTTGATCTCGTGAAAAAGCAAGAATCTTTTTATGGATTGTGTAAGGGTTATCGCTTGATCATGTGAAAAAGCAAGAATCCCTTCATGGATTATGTAAAGGTTATTCATTGATCTTGTGAAAAAGCCGTTGTAAGGGTTATCGCTTGGTTTAGTTAGCAAGCAAGAATCCCTTTGTGGATTGTGTGAGGGTTATTGCTTTGTCCCATTAAAAAGTAAGAATTTTTTATAGTGGATTGAAATTCCTTGGTTACCAAGGGAATGGATGTAGGCATCAAAAAATTGAACCACTATAAATTCCTTGTGTCATTCTTTAATATTTTGCATTATTATTTATTGCTTATATTTGCCTTAGGAAAATAGTTTTATATTCATTTATTATTTTACACTCAATAAAATATTTTTCTCTTTACTTTTCATAGCAACCATTTAACTTAGGAAAAATGTTTTACTTTGGTATATCACTTTTATGCTTAATGATTTGATATTGAAAAATTGTTTTTGGTGCTAGAAAATATTTTTAGGTGAAAAAGTTTTGATCTTGATACCTAGATTTTCAAAGAAATGTTTATAAATACCAATTCACCCCCTCTTGATATACTCCATTTTGAGACTTTTACACTAACAATTGATATCAGTGCTTGGTTTCAAATTTTATAAGTCTAACTACCTTTGAGAGATCTGTTGTATAAGTGAATATCAACAAAAATAGAGGTTACGACAATGGTGCTTGGTGAAAGACAATCAATCCAAATGCCACTTTTCTTTGTAGGTACTAACTATCCTTATTAGAAAAAGTGAATGGAAATGTTTCTTCAATATATGGATTTGGATGTGTTGAATGTAATACTAGATGGCCCTTATGTAAATTATGAGGAAGTAGATAGCAAGATAATGATCTAAACTAGACAAGAGTAGAATGATAAGGATAAGAAATTGATTCAAATCAATTGCAAGGCATATAATTCCCTTATCTATGCTTTAGGAGTTAAGGAGTTCAATAAGGTGTCAAAGTGCAAAAATGCCAAGAAAATTTGGAATACCTTGGAGACTACTTATGAGGGCATCAACCAAGTCAAGGAATCAAAAATTCGATTGCTTACACATGATTATGAGCTCTTTAGAATGAAATAATGTGAATCAATTAATGAAATGTTCGAAAGATTTACAGATATCATTGGTGATTTAAAAGCATTAAAGAAAGACTTTTCCAATGCCCAACTTATTAAGAAAATCCTTTATAGCCTACCTTAATCTTGGAGACCCAAAGTTACTTCCATAGAGGAAGCTAGAAACTTTAACAATTTTATACTTGAAGAGCTAATAGGATCTTTACTCACTTACGAGATGATGTTGAAACATGAGAGTGAATTGGAGGAGTCTAAGAAAGGAAACATTAAGAAAAAGGAAATAGCTTTCAAATCCATATTTGAGAAAGAAAAGGAAGAAGCAATAAGAGTAAGAGTGAAAATGAAGAGGACATGACCATGCTAGCTAAAAAATTCAATAGGTTAATGAGAAAAAATCTTAAAGGTAAGAAACATACAAGGAGAAATACGCCTAAGGAAGAACATTTTAGAGATCACCTAATATGTGTTGATTGTAAAAAGCCAGGACATACCAAGTATGAATGCCTAAGAAAGAATAATACTTCAAGGAACTCAAAAAAAAAAAAAAGGCAATGATGGCAACATGGACTGATAGTGATGACTCTCAAGATGAGGAAAGTGATGAAATCGCCAACCTTTGCTTCATGCCATAACATGACTACAAGTTATATCCTATTCCTCATAATCTTGATCCATGCACTCATCAAGAGAATAATTATACATTTGATGAGTTGCAGGATGCATATGATGATCTTATGTTTGAATTTTAAGAGAGAATTTTAAAATACAAATACATCATAAGAAAACTTAAAGTTTATAATGAGAATCTAGTTAAGGCTAGAGTTAGGCTCAAAAACAATATGAAAAACATGCAAAATGAAATTGACTTGCTAAAAAAAAAAGATGACAATTTGCATGACATACTCTTAAAGTTTCAAAATAGCCAACAAAAATTAAGTGATATGTTAGTATTGCAAAGAGAATTATTTAACAAGGAAGGGCTAGGCTATAACTTTACACAAAAAAAAAATCCCCTTATTAAGAATTTCTTTGTTAAAGCAAATGAAAAATATGATGCCTTTTCTAGATGCGCTTCATGCCTTAAATTTAGGCATTTTACTTTATCTTGCTTTTACAAAATTGTGACATAAAGAGATAAAGTAGATAAATATGTATGGATTCCCAAGGGAACCAAATCTCCACAAGGTAAGATGGTAAAGATTAATGTGGTTAAAAAGGCAACCAAGATGATTAACTGAAAATGACCCAAGAAAATTCAGGTACCAAAAACAAGAGTTTGAGTATTAATTCAAAGGCACAAGAAAAAGGTAAAATAAATCATTCATTTGTGATGAAGATCATTGAGGTATGACATGTACAATATTGATTATTAATTCTTACAAATTTAATGTCATACATGTCTTATGAAATTAAGAAAGATACTTGCTAAGGTACCTAATGATGATATGCTCTTGTTGAAGAAATTATCTTTTGAACTATCATTAGAAAATTATTGTAAAACAATTGATTGATAGTGTTTGGACATTATATGATGAAATTGATAATTAATGCTTGGTGATATATTGAATATACATTGGAACCAATGTGCTTATACTTTTTAAATTATGAGAATTTGAGGCATATGTTGAATATTTATTTAAATACTCATGCCTTACTAGTTCCTTGAATATATGAATATAGATGGACATGTTGAATATTTTATTTAAATACTCAATTATAATATGATCATTATTATCCCCACTTTTATCACATATCCATCTAAGGGAATGTAATATTATGCTTTAAGGTGATTAACCACTTAACTTCTTCCCCTTGTTCGAAGCAATTTAATGATTGATTAAAGGGGAGTTGGTGATTGACATTGTCCTATGATGATCACGCACTTGAAATATTCAATTAATGAGCTTGGTGAGATCTCAACAAATGGTGTTTTACATTATTAGTAACATCTCTCAAACACCATTTTAATCTTGTGCTACTAATTCTTTCTTGAATGATTTAAACATAGAATCATTATATGCTCCTCACTGTAGTTATAATATTTGTGATTAGTATAGTTTGTTGATAATTTAATTAAGTATTCATGTGATATATGTGTGTGTTTTTTTGTCGTTAATCTACTTGATTGAATGAGTCTATTACCTTTTAATTATCTTCTTTATTGCCTATGTAAGCACTCCTGTGTATTTATATGAGTTGATATGTTATGTTGCATTATATCTTGTTCATATCATACATGAATACATCACTCACACAAGTCATCAAAAACTAGGTTCTCAATCATGTCCTATAATTGTCATGAGCACACTTCACAAGTTCAAGAGTATATCTTTAATTTTTCAATCTAGTATACATGGTTTTCAAATGATTTTTAAAGCCAAAAATCAATTCTCATATTGTTTAGCAGAGTTCTAAACAAGCCTAAATAAGTTTTATAAACCTTCTTAAAAAATCAAGGTCATTTTAAAGTATTTTTAAAGCCCAATTTTTCATTTAACTTAACCTTGATGAGCTATTGTAATGATTATACTTGATTATAGATATTTTTAAAGTCTAAGGTTAAAATAGGAAAGACACATTAACAATGTAATTGAGAGGGTTGGCTAGGGCAAACTTTTAAATAGTGTAAAATTTACAATTTTGAAAACCATAGTCGACTATAGCCCATGCACAATCAACTATGCCCATTAGTTTCTCAAATTCCTTGAATATTTCACTCTTCCAAATTCATCCAATCCTTTTTAGATTTATTCTCTTCTCTAAAATTCATTTCCCCTTTCAAGTTCATCTTTTTTTAGTATTCTAGATTCATTTTGTCCATTTAAACCTCTCAACCTTTGTTCACTATAAATAGGGAACTTTGTTTCAAATCTAAATTATTCCAAAATCTAGAAAACAACATTTACAGTGCATAGTCCAGCATCCAAAAACTCCCCACATTCAAATCTTTATACCCTTTAATTGGTCATTGCTTCAAAGTTCTCCTCAATAGCACCATCAAAACATCAAAAAGTTTTTACTCAAAGGGGTTAGACAAGCTCCTCAAGTGAAACTCAATTTCAGGTGATAAACTTTGTTGACTTAACTACCTTTGAAAGATATTGAAATGGATTTGTTTCAAGAAAAGTCTACCATGGTCGGCTAATTGTTCTTGATTTTCTTGAAGAGTTTGGTTTTCTTTATATTACAAATTTTAGAGCTTTGCGTTGGTACAATTACTTAAGATTGAATATACCTATCTATGAGAAGTTTGTTAGAGTATTCTATAGGAATGCGAGCACAGAATATAGAGATTAAGACAATAAGGTCAGAATTACTGAGAATGCATTCATTACTTACATCATGGATAGAATACTTAATATAACACCAGAGCTGATTAGGGAAGTTTTTGACTTGTAATGTGCACTTGATGCTATGACCTACATTCGTGACAATTTAACAGTGCAAGATTTAAAAAGAGAACTTTATGTCAACAATGTAGGTGCCCCTAATTCATGTGCTAGATTATCCATGATGGATAATTAGCTGGACTTTGAGGCTAGTACCAAGCAAGCACTTATCAGTTTTTGAGGAAGATTTATGGTTCATACATCACATTAAGCTTCAAACTCCTACAGATATGACTCATTTCATATTTTCATATATGAGAAAAGTTATTGTAAGGACTAAGTCTATTTTTATGTATGGCCAAGTCATCACTCAGATACTTGCTTACGTTAACATTGATGTCTCTTCCATGGATAATGCTACTCCTCAACCTGAGATCAAATATCTTGATAGAATTATGATATGTAGAATGGGTTATACAAAAGATGTTGAGATAAGAACTTCATTACATAAGAGAGTTCATCGAGAAGGTGATGATGATGGTGAGAATGTTCCTCCACCAACTTCAGCTGAACCATCCTCTAGTATTACGTCATCTAATGCTTCAGACATTAATGCAAAACTTAAGGTTATTATGAGCACATTAGATGAAAATTCAGAGCAACTTGGTGTCTTGGCTGAACATTTTGACAACTTTGACTAGCAAATCAACATATGCTCCAACATCAAGAAAACATAGCAACTCATCTTACACAACTCCTTTCAAAAGGAAGACACTAGCTAGGATGGCTTGTGCACCTTCACTCATGCTTATCATTCTCATTGTTCAACATATTGTGAATGTGTGTACTCATTAAAAACTAATAATATTTATTTTACTTATATTGTTTTTAGTTTTCATATATTTATATATGTATATATACATATTTATATGTGGCATTTTTGGTTAATTATTAAATGATACAGTCCTTATTTACTTACTTGAAAATATATGAAATAGAGATATATCTTTTTGTGTGTATGATATATTGATATATTGCATAGTGCTTTGATTGAACATCTTACATGGAAATATATCTTGATTGAAAATATCTATATGTGGCACTTTTGATGATGACTTATATTATGCCTTGATTGCAATGGTTGAATATATTTCTTCATGATTTGATTGAGTGTCTTGAGTAGAAACATATTATGATTTACTTATACACATTGCTCCTTGGATGTGCTAAATGAGTATATTTCCCTATGCTTTGCTTGAATATATATTGATTAGGAATATATTGACTAAATGCTTTCATGTTATGACGATTGAATATATTTCTTTATCTATTGATTAAATATTTGCATGGAAATATATCTCAACATTTTGATTTAATGGTTAAAGATCATTATTGGACTTAATGCTTATTTTTATTTGATGATTACCATTAACCATTGTTTCTTGAGTTTAAGTGTTTAAAGCACACACTTTTAAACTTTTTTGATATAACAAAAATAGGAGAAGGTTTATGAGTACATTGAAATGCTCTTATATTAGCTGAAGTTGCCTTGAAAACATTTTTAAACTTCATGTATACATTAAGGGGGAGAATTTTCAAAGTTCATATTCACTTCTTATACCCTTCTCATTTACACTTAAATGCTTTCAACAATGGCATAAAGACTTATTAAGTTGGGGGAAGGTTTTCAAAAATTTCAAATACAATATGCTCATGTTTTTGTCATATCAAAAAAAGGGAGATTGTTTGCCTTGAGTTGCACCATGTTTTGATTTGACAAAAATTACATGTTATCTTAAACTTAATGTTAAGCATTTAAAATTGTCTCAAATACATTTTTAATCCCCTAAGGGTATATAATTGTTTGAAAAGCCATTCATCATTAGAAAACATCTTAGAAGCTTTCAAACAATGCATATTCAGCCAAGAATGTAAGACAAACATGCCTTGAAATGTTATTTGAATATAGGAACAAGGTAGGGAACAAATATGTCATGACCCGGTACTCCCCTCGAGCCAGTGACAACCGCCGCGGTGTCCCGATCGACACTCATTACCCGGAATGTCAACCCGAAACCCTACAAGGCTTTAATATCAATTTCTCATTTCCCCTATGAGTAACCGTTGCAAAATATCATGTTCTAAAAGATTTTAAGCTATTTCCAACTTAAATCAATAAAAAAAATGATTTCTGTCTCACAGGGACATTTTGGTCATTTTTCCCCAAAAATTTCGAAACAACCTAAAAATGTAGTATGCGAGTATAAAACACATAATTCATAATCAAAAATAAGTTTAAACATCTAAAACCTTCATTTAAAATGAAATTATGACTATTTGTATATAATAAAAATATTCAATAAAATATTCTATTTGCTTACAAAACAATATTTATAGAGGTACCGGTAAATAATTTTTGTGACGTAAAAGCTAAATAAATTCATACATATTGTAATACAGATAACCAAAGTATAAAATTTAATTTATAGTGACACGTGGGCCCATGAATGACCAAAAGTATCAAAAGCGGTAAACCTATAGTTTTTTAGGATGTAAGTCCAACTATAGCCCTCAACAAAGTGAGCTATCTACCGACTATCCTGAGCCTGAAATGGGTGGAAAGGAGGGTGGTGAGATTATATAGTCCCAGTGAGTAAACAAATATCATCTAAAATATCTAAAGTTGAGTAAATGGAGACAAATAAAATAGATTAGCATAAAAATGATTCACAACATTGTAAACTCATTTTCATAAGATAAAATAGATTCATTTCACCGAAATAAACAACGAGGCTTATGATTTCCTGAAAAGTTTGGCTCGTGCCAAAATCATTCTCATATTCAGTTATCAGGGATACCTTGGCCTGAGGTTATGCCAACCGAGTCTGCCAAGGTTGTTAAAAGTCATGTACGCATAAATCATGTTTTTATTTTGAAAACATAGCCGTTCCTTGGAGTTGGCTGAGTTCACCCTCACGTGGTGGTTTGGCGTGAAGTGAACGCTAAAGTGTTAACCTCAGGAGTTATCCATCCACGCCACTCATACTGAGGTAAGAATATAATAGGATTACCATGCCCCTCTAATAAGCTGGTCCATGAAACCTGTCCACTGTAGCGACCAATTTATAACCCACCAATTCAATAAAATTCAACAGCATGACATGACAATTATTTTATTTTATAGCCTCTCAAGGCAAATCAATAGTTCATACATTTTCAGCACATTTACCAAATCCAGTCACTCATGCCCACATTATCATAAGCCATTCAATTCAAACCATAATTTACAATGCAACAATTAGTCTCCAATTACTCCATTTTCCAAAACCATCATTCAATTTCAAAACAATTTTATAAAATAATTCATTTAATCACATTTTGCTTTTAAAACATAAAGATTTACCACTTAAACTCATTTTCCATAAAATCACAAAAATGAATTAAAATTCACTTCAGATAATCAAGATGATGATAAGGTTACTCACTGTAATGGAAATCGAGTTTCGAGTACTCCGATTCTTGATCCTCGGGTACTATCTTTTTACTTTTGCCAGAATGCTCACCACTTAGACATAATGCCTAATAAGCCATTTACTACATTTGTGCTAAATTGTTATAAAACTAATCTAAAATCTATATGAATGCATGATATGGAATGCGAATTGTTCGGATTATCGTCTACATGCGGTGTTGCCCTAACTCGATCTATCACTCGATTAATTGGCCAATAAGTCCAATTCAACTCCAAATAATTCCATTTCTCTCCTAATACTTCAAATCACCAAACACAAGTCAAATAACATAAAATTTAGCAAAACCATCCTCACATTTCTTCTTGAGAATTTCGGCCATGGTGAGTGCATCAACACTATGATTTTTCCTACTTGATTTTCTCACCATAATTCATCATTTCCTAACCAATTCACTTGAAATAAAATCAAATCCACCATCAACACTCTACAAGGAAGATTCGGCCAATGATGAACTCATGAGGAATATGTGAATTTCAAGCTTAATTCTTACACTTAACACCATAAACAACTAAAAACATCCATATATCTTAAAAATCTATCTAAATCATCATCAAATTCTCTCTCCTAGGGTTTGATCAGCACACTATCCTTCATGATATCTTGTGATTCAACCATGGAAAATAAGAAAAAATGCTTAAGAAAGAGAGATCTCAAGCTTAATTGAAAAATCTTACCTTTGTTTCACTTGTTTCCTTGAATTTTCACACTTTTCCCTTGAATTTTTCCACCTAGGGTTTTGTTCTTCCTTTTCTTCCTTTGTTCTTGCTTTGGCCTGCCATAAGAATAGGAAATGGGCTGATTTTGTGCTACTTTATCAGGAAAATAATAAACAAATAAAAGCTTGACACTTGTCACCTTACCATTAGTCCATTTTTAAATTCTTAACTATTAAGCTTTCTTTCTCCACCACATAAAATCCTTCAATTATCCATAATAATATTGGGTACAATCCATGTGCTGGACAAGTGTTGGGTGGTGTAAAATTACAATTTTACCCCTAGGGTGGCAAAATGACTATTTTACCCTTATGCTCGAAAAAATGTCAAAATTAAAATTTTTCACTTCTCAAAATCAAATTATACTCCAAATGATCAATCTTAGTCAAAAATTTCATCCAACACTCACATCTTAACCTTGGGTATCAAAATGACCATTTTGCCCCTAGGTCATGAAAATTCCAATTTGACTCCAAATTGATCCTCGAACTCCGAATCACCATTTTAAGTCATTTTGGGGTTTTAAAATTCTCAATTTCATCTTAAAATATCTATTTGGACTAGTTCGAGGCTTAATTCAACTTAATTGTACCATTTGATACAATATCGTCTTTTAACGATTTTCGAGGTACCCAAGTAAGGAAACATGCATTCTTATGTAGGAATGGTATAATAAACATATTATAGAGTTGGGCTTGACAAAATAGTTGGAGAGAAGTGTGAGACCCCAACCTCTATAGGCTTGTAACTAAGCATAGACATAATAATACAAGCTAGGGGTAGTTTCGTCATTTTCTCTATTAAGCTCCCAAAAGAAAGTTTTATGATATTTTAAGGTCTAAATAGGCATAAGACTACATAAATGATGTGTAATGATGAAAACACGAAGAAAACTAGAAATGATAATAATTTTCCCAACAGGGGCAAAATGGTCATTTTGCAGCAAAGTCAAAACTTTTAAAAGTTTCACAAACCTGAACATGTCTAGACCATTATGGACTTGGACCCAGTGTCAAAGAGTAAAAAGATTGCACAAATGGTTGCCTGAGAACAAGCTAACTAGTGAAGGGTATTTTCGTAATTTTAAGGGAATGGATAAGTTTGGCCTATAAATATCCTTCTTCCAACAACTTCTTCTTTCATTTTCCAGCAACTTGTCTTCTTCTTCCTTCTTCCCTCTCACATTTCTTTAGAACCTCCATGGAAGCTTGATATGGAGCTTGCATGATTTTCTCTCTCTAACTTTAATTTTCATACCCCTATGCCCTTTTGACTAGAACCCTTGTATTCTTCCACTCTCTCTCCTTAAAACCCTTGAAAAATCTTATTTTCATACTTTTTCTGTCAAACCCTGTTCTATAAAATAATTACAACGTCATTTACATGCTCAATAGAATGTTTGTAAATTTAGAAAGTTCGAGGAATCGTTAAAAGACGATATTGCCCCTAATGGTACCATTGAGTCGATTAAGCCTCGAACTAGTTCAAATAGGAATTTTAAGGTGAAATTAAGAGTTTCACAGTTCATGGATGACTCAAAATGGTAATTCGGAGTTCGAGGATCAATTTGGAGTCAAACCGAAATTTTCACTATCTAAGGGTAAAATGGTCATTTGCCACTTGGGGACAAAATGAAAATCTTTAGAAAAGATTTTTTTTGGTCCATTTGACTTATTGGAGTATGATTTGAAGTTTAGAAGTGAAAATTTTTAATTTCGGTATAATTTCGAGTATAAGGGTGAAATGGTAATTTTGTCACCCCGAGGGCAAATCGGTAAATTTTCACCCCCGACACTTGTCAAGACAAAGGAATTTTATTCATCATGGAAATGGATAAACATGAGAAATGTGTGGTGGAGAATTAAAGAATTAAAAGTCAAATATTTAAAATTTGAGCCAATAAAGAAATGCCATGTGTCATGTTTTTATTATTTTATTATTTCTTTATAAAAAGGCAAAAAAATCAGCCCATTTCTCCCATAGTGATCAGCCAAACCAGAAGAGAAGAGAAACCAAGGAAGAACAAACCCTAAGTGGGAAAAATCAAAGAGAAAGTGTTGGAATTCAAGGATTTGATCAAGCAAAGGTAAAATTTCTTTGATTTTGCTAGTGATTTACCTTACCCATGCATTTTTCCTTAATTT
>NC_030858.1:24539924-24603065 GCF_000208745.1 Theobroma cacao
AGATAGTGAACATAGATAGCCATTTAAAGTGGCAATTGAAGGCTAGCTAAGAGATAGCTTTTAGGGTTTATAGTATGTGAATTAACATAATGGTGATGTTAATGTGATGGTAGGTTTCAAGGAAGCCCCATCATCCCATTTGGACAATTAGGGGAATTAGAGTCATCTAAAGGCTCAACAATATACTGGTGAGTGGACTGCCTATTAAAATTGTTTTGGGAATATGACTGTTTTGTACAAAGTGTTTGAATGATTTTATACAACTTTTCTAAAAAATGAATGCCTTGGGAACAAGCTCTTGAGAAATGGTTTATGTTATGATATGTAGTTATTATGGATTTCTATGCAGCTGCATTATGTTGATATACATAAATGCTTGAATATAGTGTTGTGTAATTATATTGACTCGGCTATGTACGAGTAGGGAGTGCGTATAAGTCGAGGATGACCCGATTATTTGCAAGTAGGGAGTGCACATAACCCGATGATGACCCAGCCATGTGCGAATAGGGAGTGTGCATGAGCTGGTGATGATGATGATGTGATGGTGCATGATGATGATGGGTATACGTATACATATATACATATGTAAATATGTGTGTTATAGGAAATTAATGAGTAATGGTATATGGTTGCAATGCATATGAAACTTGACATGTTAAACCTTGGAAAATTGTCATGCGTTTCATGTTGGTTTGGACATTTCAGCAGGGTGGTTTTTCTTTGGGTAGAAGGGTAAATTTTTCATTGGTGCCCTGTTTCTCGTTGCAGCGAGAATGCCTTTTCGCTTCAGCGAGAAACTCTCAAGTTTTAGAGAGGTAGGCTTGCCGAAAACTCCCTACAGCGAGAATGACACTATAGCTTCTTGCTGTAGCGAAATTCATTCTCGCTACAGCGGGAAATTTTCTATTTCTAGGTTACAATTTCGCTACAATGAGATTGAATCTCACTGCAGCGAGAAACCTTCTGTTTCTAGGTCACAATTTCGCTGCAGCAAAAAACCTTCTTTTTTGTCTCATATCTTGTCCAATTGCTGCCCTATTTTTCACTTCTTTGCTACCATATCCGAGCATGGTCTTCCAACATTAAGGACTAAATGAGTTAAGTTTAAAATGAGGAGGTTTAGTGAGAAACCCTCGGCTAGTTGAGAAACCCTCGTTCGACGAATAACTTAATCCCAACGTTGCTGCAACGAAAATTCATCCTCGCTGCAGTGAAGATTCATTGTCGTATTTAACTTGCTTGTGTAATATTGAAGCTTTCATTCTTTAAATGGTTCGTTATGTATGGGTTCATGATTTTCAAATGATTAATCATTTAAGGGCTTGATGAGGGTTTTTAATATGAATGGAACTAAATTGCATTGTTTTGAAACAAATGCATCATGATTTTAAATTCTCCCTTGTTGTTGCTTGTTCCCTTCCTTGTTCACTCACTGGGTTTATACTCACTATTTTCAACTTCATGTTTTTAGATCACAAGGCAGCCGGTAACTAGGATGAAGTGTTCTTGTAGACTTGTATCCATCTTTTGGTAAGTGTCTCGGCATTCAGTAGCTATACATTCGTCCGAGTCCCTCCGCTAGAAATCGAGTCTTCTTTTTGAGATGTATAGACAAACTTGTTGTAAATTATTAAGATACATGTTGTAGGCAATGTACACTTAATTAGTATGCCAGTATGAGTTGGCATTGTTTAATATTACTTTGATCCCAAGTTATGAAATGTGACTTAGTAGTTTATGATGGAATGATGAACATGTCAGATTGATAGGCTTGCTTGGGTTTAGTGGACTATGTCCATTGGGCCCATGCGCTTGTCATGGCCCGGAATTTGGGTCGTGACAAGAAGTGCCAAAAAGCTAAGGAAACCTCAAGACAAAAGTTAAGAGTCTAGCCTAAAGAAACTTGAATTGATTGAAAGGCTGAAAGAGTGCAAAACTTGAAGATTATAAAGCCATAGTCAACCCTAAAGTGTGCAGAGTCAACCCTGTCTAAAAAGCTCTAACAAATCAAGTTTTGAATAGATATGGTTGACCTTGACATGTCAAAAGCAAGGGAAAGTCAACTTTATGTAGACATAGTGGACTATTAAGGAGGTTTAGTTGACTATAGCTGCTCAATTTTGCAAAATACACGCTCTCGAGAAGAGGATCGAGTAGAGGAATAATATCCTCGACTATTGAGCCCTACCTTGAGAAATTTGAAGAACATAGTCGACTCTAAGGTGGCGTTTGGTACTTCACAATGCAATGTGATTACAAGTAATGTAATTGCAAGTAATGTGATTGCAACCTGCGATTGCAGGGAAAATAACATTACAGTATTTGATATACAAACAAAATAATGATTAAAATGCAAGAAAGATAAGATTACAGCATTTGGTTGATAAGTACTTCACTGGAAATGTAATGCTAATTTTCAAAATTACCATTATTTACTAAAATACAAGTTTAATATACATGTATTTTGTATTGTTAATTTTATATAATACCATCTCTTAAATATTATATATTTTATTTTCATTTTTTATTATAATATTATATATTTTATTTTCATTCTTTTAATATAATTTTTTATATTATATATTTTGTTTTAATTTTTTTACCTATATTGTATAAATTTTAATTTCTCATATTTTATTTTCTTTTATTTCTAATTCTTATATCATATATTTTATTTTAATGTTTTTTATTTTAATTATAATATTATAAAATGTTTTTAACAAAGTAATAAAGTTGAAAGGTAAAAATGTCTTTAATAACATTGCAGAGTGTAATGTAATGTGATTGCATTGGTTTTGGACTACAATCACAGTACATCCTTTGGCTGTAATGTGATTGCATTGCAATCTTACATTGCAGTGGTCTATTGCAAAACAAACACTGCAATGTAATTTAATTGGACACATTGTAGGGAATGTGCTCTCACTTCCCTTTTACCAAATGCTACCTAAGAACGTTGTCATTCACCCTCAAGCTTCAACAACGGTTAGATTTGATTCAAACTATATCTAACGGCTCCAAACTTTACCCTAGCTATTGATAGACGCATTTGAGCCATTGGAAGGAAGAGAAGACCTAAACCAAAGCTTCAAACCTTAGAGAGACCTCGAAAAGCTCATTTTCACTTTCTAGCCTCATTTTAGTCTTCCACTAAAATTACAAAGTTGAGTACTTGCTTCATTTAAGCTAATTTTTCTTCTCTCACTACATCTAAGCTAAAATCTCTAGCAACTAGCCTTTATGAGTCAAATCTTTGCTATTACTCCTTTGTACACACATCTTGTAAAGGTTTTAGCTTAACCTTGAAAAGCTATTTATGGGTTATCGCTTGATCTCGTAAAAAAGTAAGAATCCCTTTATGGATTGTGTAAGGGTTATTGCTTGATCCAGTGAAAAAGCCCTTATAAAGGTTATCGCTTGACCTAGTTAAAATGTAAAAATCCATTTGTGGATTGTGTGAGGGTTATTGCTTTGTCCCATTAAAAAGCAAGAATTCTTGATATTGGATTGAAATTCCTTGGTTACCAAGGGAATGGATGCAGGCATCGAAAAACTGAACCACTATAAATTCCTTGTGTCATTCTTTAATACTATGCATTATTATTTATTGCTTATATTTGCCTTAGGAAAATAGTTTTATATTGATTTATTGTTTTACACTTACTAAAATATTTTTCCCTTTACTAGTCATAGCAAGCATTTAACTTAGGAAAAATATTTTACTTTGGTATATCATTTTTATGCTTAGTGATTTATTGTTGGAAAATTATTTTAGATGCTAGGAAATATTTTTGGGTGAAAAAGTTTTGATCTTAATACCTAGATTTTCAAATAAAATTTTATAAATACCAATTCACCACCCTCTTGAAATAGTCCACTTTGAGACTTCTACACTAACAATGTGGTACATGTTATTTCTCAATAGTCTTCATAATTCATGAGTGATACTAATTGTTATGGAATTTTGGAAAGTAAAGCATTTAACTCATGAATATATTCAAAGTCAACATCCAAGCATCAATGAATATTAATTGTTAAGATTCAAGAAATGTGCATTCAATCAAAACACATTAGGAATTCATGCTAACTTACACTATAGGCCATATTTCATTTGACATGTCAAGTTATTTATGGTAACCTATAAGCTAAATTTGGATGCACACAAAATCTTTAAATCATGTAAATATTTAAGCTAATGGAAGACATAGTTAACATTCAAATGCATATTCAAAAGATATTTCAACTATGTCAACACACAATATAATTCATTATCAAACTTGACTTAAGTTGGGCAATTAAGTACCATAAGTAATTCTATTACTTAAGTCAAGTTTAAGACTTCAACCATTAAGGTCAAGCAAGATTAAATGTCATGTAAGCATGTGGCTTGAAAAAAATAATAAATGAACACAAAATAGTATTTTATGAAGTTTAAAGAGTTCATCATAATCAATTTCATATGCATAATCAAAGAGTCAATCTTGAAACAATCATTTAAGCACAAACATAAAGCATATTTGAAGAGATGTTCCTTATTGACTCCATATGTTTTGATGATAAAAAAACATTCCTCATTCATTAATCTCTAATATTGTTATTTAAATGTGCAGGATTTAATTTAATACTCCTAACAAAGCTATTAATTAAAAGCAAGTCAAGGAGCTTGCTAAGTTTAATGAATAGTTAATCAGTTAAGAGGGCAAGAGCAAATAATAAACAAAAACATAACCTTAGTAACTGATTATCAAGGGACCTTAATCAGTTAAGGCATGGTTGTGTGATAAGCTGAAGCAAAGCAAAAATATGCTAATCGATTAAGAGGTCTTGTTAATCGATTAGAGCACTAGGTCCTAGTATATTCAAGCGCCAAAAACTAGTTTAAAATTATAGTTGATCACTAAAGGGAGCAAAAATGGAGAAGTTCAAAATTCAAAGATCTTCTAGTCGATTAAAGCTGATTTTAATTGGTTATGGTTGAAGGAAATAAAGCTTCAATCAGTTAAGGGAAAAGCTAACAAATTAAAGGAAGAATGCTATGTAGAGAAATGAAAACAGAAAGTTTGTAATCTGTTAGAGCTTGCCATAACCAGTTCGAGGAAGTTTACTGAAGAAGATTAATCTGAAGACAGAGAACTCTTAATTTTTGAGACCTTGACCTTTATAGACCCGTAACTAGCAGTAGACGCGATAACACAAACCAAAGGCAATTTTGTCATTTCTCATTGTGAGCTCCTAAAAGTAGCTTTCAAATGTTATTAAGGTCTAACTAGACCTAAGGAATAAATGAATGATGGTAAAATGAATGAAGAAGATAGAAATATCGATAATTTTCATGGTTGGGGTAAAACGATCATTTTGCATCTTGAGTCCAAATTTTTAAGTTTTCATGAACCCGAGTATTTCTAGACTCTCATGGACCTTGTCTTAGTGTCAAAAAAGTAAAAAGATTGTATAAAGAGAATAAAAAAAACAAAATGACCTTGTGAAGGGCATTTTGGTAATTACGTGAGAAAATGGATAAACATAAGGCATAAATATCTAAGTTTCTAGCAAGTTCTTCAAATTTCCAGCAACTTCTTCTTCTTTTTCTTCCTTTCTCATGTTTTCTTACCTTCCATGGAAGCCTCCCTTAAAGCTTCCATAACTTTCTCTCTCCAGCTTAAATTTTCATGCTTTTGAGCACTTTTTTATTGAATCTTTTGTGCTCTTTCACTCTCCCACCTTAAAACCCTAAAAAGTCTTTGTTCAACACTTTCTCTTACTAGTTGGAAGTTTTAGAGAGAGAAAGAGAGACTTGTCATAGTAGCTTGAAAACTCTCGAAAAAGAGTTCAACTATAAGTCCATTAAGGTGAGAGATAAGTTAGGGTTGATTTTATGTGGTTAAAGATGGCTAATAATTGGAATTGTGGGCTGTTATATTTTTTATGGTAATATTGTGCGTGATAGGTTCCAACGAGGCCTCACATGTCTGTTTGAAGCAATAATCGAAGTTAGAGTCAATTAAAGATTCAACAAATATCGGTGAGTGAACTTGCATCAAAGTGTTTTTGGGAATTACATATGTGTTGGGATCAAGCATTTAAATGATTTTACTTGGTTTTCATTAAATTATGCATGGGAACAAGCCCTTGATAAAATTTTTTGATGTTGTGAAAAATGGACAGTGTAATGAATCCATATGTTTCTATATAATGTTGATGTATATGTACTATGTCATTAACAGTACCATTGCGTGACAAATGCAACAGTGCATGTGCAGGGTGAGTGTGCACCTGTCGGTGATGACTGTGGTGAGAGAGATGGATGGTGATATTGCCCGTGTGCACGATGTGGGTGGATCTACACAATGGCATTAACTGTCACGACCCAATTTTTGGGCCATGACCGATGCATGGGCCCAATAGACATAGCCAACTAAGCCCAAGCAAGCCTATCTATATGACCTGTTCATCATTTCCATCAAAAGTTTATAAGATCACATTTCACAATTTCAATTCGAAATAACGCTAAACATTTCGAACTCATCATGGCATTGTCAACCAAAATATACATATGTTGTCTATAACATACATCTTAATAATTTACAACGGGGTTTGTATATACACCACAAAAAGGATGCTTGACGTCCAGTAGAGAGACTCAGGTAAACGTTCAACTAGTGAATGCCGAGATACCTACCGAGGTTATGAATCTACGAGGACACCTTGACCTTGTTACCGGCTACCTCTTGATTTGAAAACATGAAGTTGAAAATGTTGAGTATAAACCCAGTGAGTGAACAAAGGAAGGGAACAAGCAAATGATAAGGAAAATTTAAAGAAATCATGAAGCATTTAGCTTCAGAACAATGCAATTTAGTTTAGTTCTTAATAAAACCCCTCATTAAACCCTTAATGAGTTAATCACTTGATGATAAAGGGTCCATGCACAACAAAGGATTTGAAGAGTGAAAATTTTAATAGCATTCAAGCAAGTCAAGTCAAGCAAAACGACGGGGTCCTAGTTGCAATGGAAAGGCATTCTCACTGTAGCGAAATTTGGCTCAAATTGTCAATTAGTCGAGGGTTTCTCACCAAACCCCCTTATTTTAACTTAATTAATTAATTCCTTGATGTTGGAAGTCCATGCTCAACCATGATGTTAAAGAAGTGGAAAATATGGCAAAAACCAACATGGTAGCATGCAGGACAGAAAGTTTCTTGCTGATGCGAGATTCAGGCGGCAAAACAAAAAGTTTCTAGTTACAGTGAGGTGTAGGTAGCAAAAAACAGAATGTTTCTCGCTGCAGCGAGAAATAAGGCACCTAAATAAAGAGGGACCTCCTTTGCAGTAATCATCCATTTGGTTCTGCAATAAAATCAATTTGCAAGTAAATGGAAAATTTTCAAGATTCATCACACCATACAATCACATATTACAATCATGATCTTTCTATAGCATATACATATACCTAAACATATTTCAATTTGTATACCATCCCATCTCACCCAGCTCATGTGCATCCCCACACATCGTGCACATAGCTGAAGTCATCGCGTGTATCCCCCTACATCGTGCACATAGCAAGAGTCATCACGTGCATCCCTCCACATCGTGCACAGTCAATTCCATCGTGTACATCCCCCCACATCGTGCACACGGGCAATATCACCATCCATATCCCTCACCACTGTCATCATCGGCAAGTGCATACTCACCCCGCACATGCACGGTTACATTTGTCACATAATGTTATATATATATATATAACAACATTGTAGATAAACATGTGGATTCATCACAATATCCATTTCATAACATAAAACCATTTCATAAGGGCTTATTCCCATGCAAGTTTTGAAGAAAGAGCCGATAAAACGTTTTAGAGGATTCAATCAAACATACATGTGTGTATCCCAAAACATTCTTTTATGCAAGTTCACTCACCGGTATTTGTTAAACCTTTAGTCGACTCTAACTTCCCTAATGGTCTAATTGAGGCTGAGAGGCCTCGTTGGAACCTATCACGCACAAAAATGTCACAACCAATCCAATTTACATTAATATTGCTCCAGAAGCTATTTCCCAAATCAAGCTTCAATAGCCCTTCCTATCTACCTTCCAATTACCATTTGATTGCCTATTTAGTTTCTCTTTTTTAGTAACACTAGAAATAGATAAACAACTTCAGCAATAACACAATTCATAACTTCAATTACTAGCCATTATCAATAACTTAGAACCACTCCAAATTCACCATTCACCTTAGTGGACTGTAATGAAATTCTTTCTTAAGAGTCCTCAAGCTATCATGAAATCTCTCTCTCTTTCTCTCTCTTTACATAGTTCAACTAGTGAGAGAAAGTATTGAAGAAAGACTTTTAAGGGTTTGTATAAGGTGAGAGAGTAAGAGAGTACGAAAACCCTACAACAGGGTGTGTAAAGCACAAAGATTGAGGTTAGTTTGAGAGAGTGATGGTGAGAGAAGCTTTCATGGAAGAGGAGAGAAATATGAGATGCGAGGAAGAAAAAGAAGAAGCTACGGGAAGAAATGAAGAAGCTGCTGGAACAATTGATATTTAAAGCCAAAGCTTATCCAATCTCTTATTAAATTACGAAAATGCCCTTAACAAGTTGGCTTTGTCTTCTTCCAATCCTTTGTGCAATCTTTTTACTCATTTGACACTAAGACAAATCCATAATAGTCTAGAAATACTCGAGTTTACAGAAACTTAAAAATTTTGACCCGAGATGAAAAATGACCATTTTGCCCCTACATTGGAAATCATCATTATTTTTATTTCCTTCGTCATTTTACCTTTATTTTCATTATTCATTTATGCCTTAGGCTTACTTAGGCCTTAATATTGTTTGAAAACTTACTTTTAGGGGCTCACTAAGGAAATGACAAAATTACCCCTAGGTCGTGTTATCGCGTCTACACCTAGTTACAAGCCTATAGAGGTCGAGGTCTTACATACTCCCTCACTAAAAGAAATTATGTCCCCGAATTTAAATTCAACTATAGGGTAGTGTCCCTCTAAGCATAAAAAAGGTGTGGATATTTTGTACGCATCTCCTCCTCGGCTTCCCATGTTACCTCTTCATTGGTGTGGTTTCGCCATAACACTTTCACTAAGGCTACATCATTTGAATGGAGCTTTTTGACTTGCTTATCAAGGATAGCCACTAGTTGCTCCTCATAGGTTAAATCATCTTGCAACTATATGGTTTCATACCGTATTACATGAAATGGATCTAGGTTATATTTCCTAAGCATTAACACATGGAATATGGGGTGAATATTTGAGAGATCTGGGGGTAGCGCCAAACGATAAGCCACTGCTCCAACCCTTTCTAAGATTTTGAAGGGTTCTATATACCGAGGACTCAATTTTCCTTTCTTGTCAAACCTCATTACCCCCTTTGTTGGTGAGACCTTCAAGAATACATGATCCCCCACCTAAAACTCCAAGTCTCTCTGTCTGTTATCAGCATATGATTTCTATCTCCCACCTCCAGCCATCCAATGGGTGACCTACATCTTCGTCCATATAATGCTTCAAACGGCGCCATTTGGATGCTAGCTTGGAAACTATTATTGTAGGCAAACTCCACTAAGGGTATATATCGATCCCACTTGACCCCAAGGTCTATTACACAGGCCCTCAACATATCTTCCAACGTCTGTATCGTTTGTTTAGATTGCCCATCAGTTTGAGGGTGGAAAGCCGTGCTGAAGTCCAACTTAGTGCCTAATGCTTCTTGCAACTATCCCCAAAACCTATTGGTGAATTGTGCTCTTATGTAAGATACTATAGAAATGGGGATACCATGCAGTCGTACTATTTCATCTTGTCACGACCCGGTACTCCTCTTGAGCCCGTGACAATCGTCACGACGTCCCGATAGACATTCATTGCCCGGAATGCCAATCGAAACCTCGCAAGGCTTTAATATTAGTTTTTGCACCTCCTCTGTGAGCAACAGTTGTTAAGTATCATGTTTTGAGAGACTATAAACTATTTACAAATCAAAACAATAGATAAATAATTTTTTTTCTCATAGGGGCATTTTGGTCATTTTTCCTCAAAAATCTCGAAACCAGCTAAAAATGTAGTATGCGAGTGGAAAACACATATTTCATAGTCAAAATAAGTTTATATATCTAAAACATTCATTTAAAGCGAAACTATAACTATTTGAATATAATAAAAATATTCAATCAAATATTCTATTTTCTTATAAAACAGTATTTATAGAGTTCCTAGTAAATAATTTCTGTAGCGTAAAAGCTAAATAAATTCATACATACTGTAATACAGATAACCAAAGCATAAGATTTAATTTACAGTGACATGTGGGCCCACGAATGACCAAAAGTATCAAAAGTGGTAAACCTACAATTTTTTAGGATGCAAGTCCAACTGTAGCCCTCAACGAAATGAGCTATTTACCGACTATCCTAAGCCTGAATGGGTAAAAAGGAGGGTGGTGAGATTATATAATCCCAGTGAGTAAACAAATATCATCTAAAATATCTAAAGCTGAGTAAATTGAGACAAGTTAAAATAGATTATCATACTCTAATTCATCATCTTTCAACTCATTTCAACTAAATAAAATCAATTCATATAAATCGAGTATTCAACATGGCTTATGAATTTCTAAAAACTTTGGCTCGTGTCAAAATCATTCTCGTACTCAGTTATCAAGGATACCTTGGCTTGGGGCTATCCCAACCGAGTTCGCCAAGGCTATTAAAAAGTCATGTATGCAAAAATCATGTTTTTATTTTGAAAACATAGTCGTTCCTTGGCGTTGGCTTAGTTCACCCTCATGTGGTGGTTTGGCATGAAGTGAACTCTAAAGTTGTACCTCGGGAGTTACCCTACACCCCTCTCCGATCGAGGTAAGAATATAACAGGGTTACCGTGCCCTTCTCATAGGTTGGTCCACGGAACCCGCCCACTGCAGCAAGCTAAACCCACCAATTCAATAAAATGTCAATCGCATGACATGGCAATTATTTTACGATCCAGCCTCTAAAGGCTAAATACACAGTTTATATATTTCAACAAAAATACCAATTTAGCCATTCATGCAAATATTATCATAAGCCATTCGATTCAAACCATGAATTTACAACACATGAAAACAGTCTCCAATTACTCTATTTTCAAACCATCATTTCATTTCATGACAATGTTATAAAATCATTTCATTAAATCACATTTTAATTACAAAACACAAAGATTTACCATTTAACTCATTTTCCATAAAATCACCAAATCGAATAAAAACCACTTTAGATAATTAAGATGATAGTAAGGTTACTCACTATTTCGGGAGTCGAATTTCGAGTACTCCGATTCTTGATCCTCGGGTACTATCTCTTTACTTTTGCAAGAATGCTCACCACCTAGACATAATGCATAATAAGCCATTTACTACATTTGTGCTAAATTGTTCTAAAACCAATTCAGGCTTTATACTAATGCATGAAATGGGATGTGAATTGTTTGGATTATTGTCTAAACACGGTGTCCTACACAAATTCAATTGTGTACCTAAATAAAACGGTATTGGCCTAATTCGATCTATCACTCGATTAATTAGCCAATATGTCCAATTTAACTCCAGTTAACTCCATTTTTCCTCAAATTCTCCAAACCATCAAACACAATTTAAATAACTTGAAATATGGCAAAATCATCCTCACATTTTCTCTTGAAAAATTCGACCATGGAGGTTCTTGAGGGGTATACGATTTTTCATGCTAAACATTACCATTTTCGGTTTCCACCACCACAATTCATTAAATTCTAACCAAATAACATAAGACATCACAAGATTGATCTTCAATATTATCTTTATGAAATTCGGCCAATGAAGAATCCATGAAAAATATGTGATTTTTCTTACTTGTTTTCCTTCCAAACATGATAAATCAACTATAAACACTAAAATATCTCAAAATCTAACCAAATAAATCATCCAATCTTCTCTCTCCAAATTTGGTCAGCCATGATTCCTTCATGATATCTTGTGATTCAACCATGGAAAATGCAAAAGAATGCATAGGAAAGATAGATCACAAGCTAGAGTTAAGAAATTTAATCTTTGATGTCTTGATTCCTTGAAATCTAGTGATTTTCCTTTGAATTTCTTAGCTAGGGTTTAGTTCTTCTTCTTTTCTTCCCTTTTCTTCCTTTGGCCGGCCAAGAGAAATGAGTTGGGAGGGTTATGGGTTGATTTTTAAAGCCAAGTAATAAAATAATCCAAGCTTGACACTTGTCACCATGTTATTGGTCCATGTTTAAAAACTTAATAATTAAGTTTTCTTTCTCCACCACATAAAATCCTTCAATTATCCATAATAATATTGGGTAAAATCCATGTGCTGGACAAGTGTTGGGTGGTGTAAAATTACAATTTTACCCTTGGGGTGGCAAAATGACTATTTTGCCCTTATGCTCGAAAAAATACCGAAATTAAAATTTTTCACTTCTCAAACACAAATTATGTTCTAAATAATCAATCTTGATCAAAAACTTCTTCCAACATTCTAATTTTAACCTTGGGTGGCAAAATGACCATTTGCCCCTAGGTCAAGAAAATTCCAATATGACTCCAAATTGGTCCTCGAACTCCGAATCACCATTTTAAGTCATTCTGGGGTTTTAAAATTCTCAATTTCATCTTAAAATCTCTATTTGGACTAGTTCGAGGCTTAATTCAACTTAATTGTACCATTTGGTACATTGCCATCCTTTAACGATTTCCAAAGTACCCAAGTAAGCAAACATGCATTCTTATGTAAGAATGGCATAATAAACATATTGTCGAGTTGGGCTTGACACATCTACTAAACTCGAGCGTACTAGGTAGCCCCGTAAGTAGTCTTAATAGGAAGAAAATGGGCTAACTTCGTTAACCAATCTACTAGAATCCAAATCGAGTCGTAGCCCCCACAAATTCTAGGCAAACCCATTACAAAGTCCATTGCAACATGTTCCCACTTCCATTTGGGCATTGGCAATGGCTGTAGTAGCCCTACAGGCCTTTGATGCTCGACCTTAACTTGCTGACAAACCAGGCACTTGGAGACGAACTCATCTATATCTTTCTTAAGTCCTTCCCACCAATATACCTATTTCAAATCTTGATACATCTTTATAGCCCCTGGATGTACCACATAGACTACCATGTTTGCCTCCTTCAATATTTCTCTCCTCAATCCATCATTATTGGGCACATAAAGTATGGTTCCATACCTCAAAACTGCATCTGTGCTTTTAGTAAACATCTTTCCTTTCTTTCCTTTAGGTTCCTCTAAGGCCTTATCTACGAACTCATCTTTACTTTGTGCTTCTTTAATCCGGTCCATTAAAATAGGCCTCACTCTAAAATGTGCTAGCAATGCATTTACCTCCGAAACTTCCAAATGCACATCCATGTCTCCCAAGCTATGCATCTCCCTAATCAAGGATCTCCTATCTGTAGAGATATGTGCCAGGCTCCCCATCGATTTTCGACTCAAGGCGTTCGCCACAACATTTGCCTTACCAGGATGGTAAAGAATAGTACAATCATAATCCTTTAGCAACTCCATCCACCTATGTTGCCGTAAGTTAAGATCCCTCTACTGAAATATATACTTTAGGCTTTTATGGTCTGTATATATCTCGCAAGTCTCACTATACAAGTAATGTCTCCAAATCTTTAAGGCAAACACGATTGCTACCATCTCCAAATCATGTCCAAGGTAATTCTGCTCATGCCTTTCGAGTTGCCTTGATGCATACCTAATCACCTTCCCATTTAATACACACCCTAAAACCAACTTGTGATGCATCACAAAATACCATATAACCCCTTGTGCCTTGCGGTAGGCTTAATACTGGAGCTGTGGTGAGACATGCCTTAAGCTTCTCAAAGCTATCCTTATAAGCATCTGACCACTCAAAAATTGTATCTTTACATGTGAGCTTAGTTAGAGGGGTGACTATTTTGGAGAAGTCCTTCACAAAACGACGATAATAGCTAGCCAAACCCAAAAAACTTTTAAGCTTCGTAACTGATGTTGGCCTTGGCCACTTTTCCACTGCCTTAACTTTCTTTGGATCGACTTGTACCCCATCCTTGGATACCACATGTCCCAAAAATGCAACGCTTCCAAGCTAGAACTCGCACTTAGAGAACTTGGCATACAATCGATGTTCTCTTAAAGTTTAGAGCACTATCTTAAGATGCTACTCATGCTCCTCTCGACTCTTCAAGTCGATCAAGATGTCATCAATAAACACCACCATGAACTTGTCCAAATAGGGATTGATCACTTAGTTTATCAAATCCATAAAGGCCGCAGGGCTTTCGTAAGCTCGAATGACATCTCCAAGAACTCATAGTGCCCATATCTTGTTTGAAATGTAATCTTTGGTATATCATCATTTTGGATCCTCAACTGATGGTACCTAGATCGCAAATCTATCTTAGAGAAAAATTATGCTCCTTGTAATTGATCAAATAAATCATCTATTCTTGGAAAGGGTACTTATTCTTCACCGTTACCTTATTAAGTTGTCGGTAGTCAATGCACAATCTAAGCGACCCATCTTTCTTCTTTACAAATAACACCGGTGCTCCCCATGGTGAGACAATAAGACGGATGAAGCCTTTATGTAACAATCTTCTAACTGATCCTTAAGCTCTGCAAGTGCCATTCTATATGGGAGTATGGATATAGGTCTAGTGTCGAGAATCAAATCTATGCAAAATTCAATCTCTCACTCAGGAGGCAAACTTGGTAGTTCCTCGGGAAATACATCCACAAACTTATTCACCACCGACACTTGGAAAATATCTCCAACCTTCGCTTGAGTATCTCTCACATCAGCCAAATAACTTGAACAACCCTATTTTAATAGCCTTCTAGTAGCCATGACCGATATCAAATTGGTTAGAGCATTACTCCTATCCCTTTGAATACTAAATGATGGTTCACCAGGAAAATCAAATCTAACCAATTTATGATAACAATCCACATTGGCATGGCAGGGTGATAGCCAATCCATTCCCAAAATAACGTCACAATCTAAGGTGTCTAACACCACTAAATTCACCAAAGTGTCCTTATCTTTGAGTCGAACTACACAGGACGTATATTCCTATTATGGCACAAATACATCATTTAAAGGAGTAGACACCACTAATTATTCTTCTCTTCTAACACAATCCTTACCCAAACAAAATGCAAAATATGGAGAAATAAAAGAATGGGTAACACCAAGATCAAACAATACTCGAGCATCCATATTACAAACAGAAAGAGTACCTAAGACCACTGCATTAGATGTCTGGGCCTCTTGGGGTGTTAAAGCATATACCCTCGCTTGGCCACTACCGGTAAAACTCTAACATCTAGACCCAAAAGGCCTGCCTTGAGAGGAAGAACCAGCACATCTACCTCTTGATCCGCTAGCCTTCTAATCAGATGAGGTGGCTATTGAAGGAGTGGATGAAGCTAGTTGGGTGGAGCCGCGAGCAGAACCTTATGATTGATGAGCCATCGAGCAATTCCTCCTAATATGTCCAAGTTGATCACACTTATAACAAACTCTCGTGGTACGTAAGCATCGTCCACTATGTCGTCTCCCACAAGTATCACAAGGGTGGATAACTTGACTACCTTATCTAGAATCTTGTTGCCTTCCTCCATTAGAAGTTTTTTGCCCTGATCCAATACTGACACTAGTGACATCACTCCCCTTTTGGGGCAATCGTGAGTCCCTTTGTCGACCTTGAAGGCTAGAAGATGAAATACCCTTCCTGAAATCTCTATGACCTTGATAACCTTCTATCTTGGCCCTTTTTGCTCTATCCCTCATAGCTTTACTCTCACTGGTCCTCATCTTAATCCGCTGAGCGCAATCCACTACTGTAAAGTAGGTATTGAAATCTCGGGATGCCATAACCTTAAACAATGGCTCCACTAGCCCATCCATAAACCTATGTATCTTCATCTTCTCTATAAAAACTAAATAAGGTGTATACCGAGACAACTGTGTGAATTTTATGTCGTAATCCGACACTACCATACTCGGGGTCTGTACCAAAGCCTCAAACTCTCTAGCTTTGGTATTACATAGTTGAATGGTAAAAATCGATCTAAGAAGGCTGCATTGAACTCACTCCAAGTCAACGGTGCTGCATCCGTTGGTCTACCTCTACATAAGGAGCTATACCACTCTTGCGCCACCTCCTCTAATCAAAAAGTAGCAACTCGACTGATCGCACACTGGAACATCCCAAGGCATTACAAATTTTCTCCATTTTATCAAAAAAAATCTAGGATTTCTCCGATGCATCAGACCCTGAAAATGACTGAGGCTTAAGCTTGAGAAAATTAGGAAGAGAAATCTCTAAATGACCCCTCTCGGCCTCATGATGTTGGCATTCGGCCTGCCCTTGGGAGCTAGGGGATTCTTGTACTGTAGGTATTCCCTCCACTATCCTCTGTATATCATCCATATGGGTTGCCATCATCTCTACAACTCGATTAACCCCTTGTAGGCCAACCGTCAAGTCCTCGATGGTGATACCCCCAGTTAGTTGTCTATTCACATCGCCCGAAGACTATCCCTCCTCTTGTCTACTCACAGGTGTATCCACCCTCACCAGCCTAGTGGCCCCAACACATTTACCTCACCTCCTAAGGGTGGATGCTCGTGGCTTATTTGTCAACTCATTAGGAGCATCTTGCTCCCTCATCCGTTTTGAGGCAGCTCGTGTCTAAGGCGGCTTTCTTACCAAGACAGTAGCAAACACCTATTATTAAACACATTTTATAATCATAATTAAAGGAAAAAGGTGATTTCTAAAATAGAAAATCTATGCGGTCCATTGGTTGTAAAATGTGTCGCGATTCGCACTTCACAACTGAAGTTTCCACATAAGGACCCGACACTCCACTGAACCAACAAAAGGAAATCCTATGACCTAAACAACCTAGGGCTCTGATACCAAGTTTGTCACGACCCAATTTTTGAGCCATGATCTACGCATGGGCCCAATGGACATAGCCCACTAAGCCCAAGCAAGCCTATCTATATGACCTATTCATCATTTCCATCAAAAGCTGATAAGATCACATTTCACAATTTCAATTCGAAATAATGCTAAACATTTCCAATTCATAATGGCATTGCTAAACAAAATATATATATGTTGTCTATAACATACATCTTAATAATTTACAACGGGTTTGTATATACACCACAAAAGGGATACTTGACTTCTAACGGAGAGACTCGGGCAAAAGTTTAGCTAGTGAATGCCGAGATACCTACCAAGTATATGAATCTACGAGGACACCTCGACCTGGTTACTAGCTGCCTCTTGATCTGAAAATATGAAGTTGAAAACGGTGAGTATAAACCGAGTGAGTGAACAAAGGAAGGGAACAAGCAAATGATAAGGAAAATTTAAAGAAATCATGATGCATTTATCTTCAAAACAGTGCAATTTAGTTTAGTTCTTAATAAAACCCCTCATTAAACCCTTAATGAGTTAATCACTTGACGATAAAAGGTCCATGCACAATAAAGGATTGGAAGAGTGAAAATTTCAATAGCATTCAAGCAAGTCAAGTCAAGCAAAATGACAAGTCCTCGTTGCAGCAGAAAGGCATTCTCGCTACAGCGAAATTTGGCTCAAATTGTCAACTGGCCGAGGGTTCTCAAGTGGTCAACGGTTTCTCACCAAACCCCCTTATTTCAACTTCATTAATTAATTCCTTGATGTTTGACGTCCATGCTCAACCATGATGTTAAAGAAGTGGAAAATATGGCAAAAACCAACAAGGTAACATGCAGGACAGAAAGTTTCTCACTAAATTCTCGTTACAGCGAGATTCAGGCGGTAAAACAGAAAGTTTCTCGCTGCAGCGAGTTACAGGCAGCAAAAAAAAGGAATGTTTCTCACTACAGCGAGAAGCAGGGCACTTAAATAAAGAGGGACCTCTTTTGCACTAATCATCCATTTGGTGCTGCAATAAAATCAATTTACAAGTAAATGGAAAATTTTCAAGATTCATCACGCCATACAATCACATATTACAATCACGATCTTTCTATATCATATACATATACCTAAACATATTTCAATTAGTATACCATCCCATCTCACCCAGCTCATGTGCATCCCCCCACATCGTGCACATAGCCAGAGTCATCACGTGTATCCCCTCACATCGTGCACAGTTAATGCCATCGTGTACATCCCACCACATCAGGCACACGGGCAATATCACCTTCCATCTCCCTCACCTCCGTCATCACCGACAGGTGCACACTCACCCCGCACATGCACGGTTACATTTGTCACACAATGGTATATACGTATATATATATCAACATTATACATAAACATATGGATTCATCACAATATCCATTTCATAACATAAAAACATTTCATAAGGGCTTGTTCTCGTGCGAGTTTTGAAGAAAGAATCGATAAAACGTTTTAGGATATTCAATCAAACATACATGTGTATATCCCAAAACATTCTTTTATGCAAGTTGACTCACAAGTATTTGTTGAACCTTTAGTCGACTCTAACTTCCCTAATGGTCCAATTGGGCTGAGGGGCCTCGTTGGAACCTATCACGCATAAAAACATCACAGCCAATCCAATTTACATTAATATCGTTCCAAAAGCTATTTCCTAAATCAAGCTTCAATAGGCCTTCCTATCTATCTTCCAATTACCATTTGATTGGCTATTTAGTTTCTCTTCTTTAGTAACACTAGAAATAGATAAACAACTTAAGTAATAACACAACTCATAACTTCAATTACTAGCCATTATCAACAACTTAGAACCACTCCTAATTGATCAGTCACCTTAGTGGATTATAATATAATTCCTTCCTAAGAGTCCTCAAGCTATCATAAAATCTCTCTCTCTCTCTCTCTCTCTCTCTCTACATAGTTTAGCTGGTGAGAGAAAGTGTTGAAGAAAGACTTTTAAGGGTTTGTTTAAGGTAAGGGAGTAAAAGAGTATGAAGAACTCTACAACAGGGTGTGTAAAGCACGAAGATTGAGGTTAGTTTGAGAGAGTGTTGGAAGCTTGAGAGAAGCTTACATGGAAAAAGAGAGAAACTTGAGATGGGAGGAAGAAGAAGAAGAAACTGTTAGAAGAAATGAAGAAGCTACTGGAACAACTGATATTTATAGCCAAAGCTTATCCAATCTCTTATTAAATTACGAAAATACCCTTAACAAGTTGGCTTTGTCTTCCTCCAATCCTTTGTGCAATCTTTTTACTCTTTTGACACTGAGACAAGGTCCATAATAGTCTAAAAATACTCAGATTTGTGAAAACTTAAAAATTTTGACCCGAGATGAAAAATGGCCATTTTGCCATTACCATGGAAATCATCATTATTTTTATTTGTTTCGTCATTTTACCCTTATTTTCATGATTCATTAATGCCTTAGGCCTACTTAGGCCTTACTATTGTTTGAAAACCTACTTTTAGGGGCTCACTAAGGAAATGACAAAATTACCCCGGGGTCGTGTTACCGTGTCTACACATAGTTATGAGCCTATAGAGGTCAAGGTCTCACATTAACTACACATGATGTGGGGGGATGCACACGATGACTCCAGCTATGTGCACGATGTGGGGGGATGCACATAAGCTGGGTGAGATGGAGTGGTGTACATGTTTATATATGTTTTATATATTTATATGTGATGGAAAGTTTATGATTATAATATGTGATTCAAATGAACAATGAGAAACTTGATTTTTGTCAATGTGTTCACTTTGATGTGTAATATGGTAGGAATGGATTTTGTTGGCATGTAAAAATCCCTTAATTGTCATCTACCCTAAATCTCGCTACAGTGAAAAACTCTCGGGAAGTGGGGGCATAAACTAGCCCTGTTTCTCGCTGCAGCAAAAAAGAATTCTCGCTGCAGTGAGAAATTCTTAGGTGGTCCCAAAATTCTAATGTAGTGCTTCCACTTTAACAATAATTTGACCATCTTCCAGTCAGAACTAGGCAAAGTAGTAAACATAAAAGTTGTATCCCAGCCTCTTAGCTTTCTAATGGTTAAAAAATCATATCAATTGGATCTCTGTAGTGGGAGATATGCTTAAATAACCCAAACATATGCAAACTAAGATTGTTTCTCGCTGCAGCGAGAAACTTGCTTTCATGCTTGCTACCTTGCTTGATTTCGACATATTTTTCACTCATTTAACTTCATAAATTGATCATGGGTTTTTAGAACACTATGAGGTTATTAAGCAAAGTTTGAAATGAGGGGTTTTTAGTGAGAAATTAAATCAATTGCATTGTTTTTGAAACAAATGCATCATGATTTCCAAATTCTCCTTATCGATTGCTTATTCCTTTTTTATGTTCACTCACTGAGTTTTACACTCATGTTTTTAAACTTCATGTTTTCAGATTTGGAGGTAGTTGGGACCTAGATTTATTTGTCCACGTATGCTAGCCTTCTTGGTAGATACTATGGCATCTTAGTAGTTGTACCTTCACCCACGGTCACTCTGTTGACAGTCAAGGATCTGTTTCCTGTGAACTCGCATATGTAATGAAATCTGCTAGTATCCATGTTATAAGTCAAATATGTATATTTTATTACTAATGCCATTAGGAGTTGGCAAACAGGTGACATTATTTTGACATAATAAAATTGTAAGTATTGGGTCACTATAAAATGTTACTGAAATATTTTAGTAGAGAATTACAATATGTGGTTTTAGAAATGATGGTTGGGAATGATGATCAGGATTGCATAAAAAGGCTTGCTTGGGCTTAATGGGCTATGCCCATTGGGCCCATGCATTTGTCATGGCTCGAGATTTGGACTGTGACAAATGTGGTATCAAAGCTATAAGTTTAGTCGAGTCTTAGGGATCTTTGTGTTAGTTAGCGGAGTTGTCGGAGTTAATGTAGAGTCTTGTTTATGGTTTGTGACTACAGGATAATTCATAGACAGGAGGCTATATGAACTCCTATGTCTGGTAACCTACCCTCTTGCTAACATTATGCAAAGGTCATAAGTGGTGCCATTGTCCAAGTTTGAGATGCCACCCAAGACACAAGCTGTTGTTGGAAAGATTTTAAGCAAACGCTCCAAATGAAAGGTTAATGTAATAACAAATCCCTCTAATTAAAGATGGAGGAAATTGGAGTTGGACTAATAGGTCCGCAATAACTTATTCATTCAGTGGAGTTATAATTGAAGCCAATAATTGTCAATGGGAAGAAATTGGATGACATTGGATCATTATTGAGGTCAATATAAAGGAGCACATACGATAATGGTAATAAGGGGCTCACTTTGACTGGAATAAATAGTAATGGTTGTAATTTACTTGGAGTTTATAGATCTAAGTATTGAGGAAGGTGTAAACTGATGTTTATGTGCACAAAGGCAAGTGCACTATGTTAAATGAGCTTGTCATGCCCTTATAGAAATGGTGTGGGCTTTTGAAATATATTGTAAGCATATAAGTGTCGACTATGTGCATAGCAACTTAGATGGAGTTGGTTTCGATTTCAATTAAGTAATTGCAAGATCCCAAGGTTTGATTTGAACCATCATGGTTTATAGTTATAAGTACATGAATTAGCTTAAGGGTGAAATTCAATGACTATTATAATTGATTTGTGGTCATCAATTGAGAGGTTGGCAGACAAATTTTCTCTAAGGAGGAGCATGAACTTTGTTATGCTATGCGTGAGGTCAAAGGATTAAAGGACTAGTTGTGGATTTGATAGCTTGAAGTTAAATGACTGAGAGATGTCGAATCTAGTCTAAATACCATATGGAGTTCTATATTTTAGTTTGATATACGGATTGCTTTAACGATCAATTTAAAAGTCTATTGGGTTTAGTATGCAATCTATGATAAAAATGATCAATTCTAAATGTGATCTTCACAAAGGTAAAGGATTTAGAAAATATCAAATTTTGGATAAGTTCTAAGTGGGCGTTTCTACATCTTAAGTTTAAGAAATTTTGATTTTATAGCCGTAAGGGTGAAATGCAACAGTTAAGTAAATCATGTAGTTTATAAATGTAATTTGTTAAGGATTGGTGAGTAAAGTTAAGATCTTAACACTAAGTGGTGTACAACTTGATGTTTAGGTATTTAAGAGTTATTTGGAAACAATTGTCTAATCAAGTTGCATTAATATGTTATGGTAAAGGTATACAATCATTAGTAGTGGAATATGCCTAAAGGATGATCTTGGCATACCATAAAAGGTGAAATGTGGAGTAGACATGTCGAAATTGAGGAAAGTAAGAAAGGGGTTCTTATTCATGGTCATGGATGTTGACATTTAAATGGATGTGTATATGTATATGTGGAGTTACTTATGTCATTAGTGGAAACAAAGAATTGTTCTTAGCGATTTGAGATTTGAACACAATATCCTTGGTGGGTTGCATAAGTGGTATTATAAGATACTAAATTAGCATAATATACGCTATTGGAAATAATTATGAAAATGGGGGAAGAATAAATTCTAGAATTTTGAAGTAATGATGTGAGCATAAGTAGAATGATTAATATTGTGTATATGGTAAAGTTATTACACAATATGGAAAGATTATCCTAAAGTGGGATTTATTGATTGTTGACAAGTGTTAAGGGATGAGATGAATTTGAAGTATTGGCTTGGCCTATTATATGTGATAAATACAAAAGAATATAAATGGTTATGAGGATCGTGACGTAAGCTTTAAGGAAAATCAAACGGTCGAGGATGATCAATGTAGTAACCTTAAATGTAGATGAATAACGTTGATTAAGTAAACTCTAGCAGCCACCGCGTCACAATGCTTGATGCACCTCATATATAGGACGCATGAATAAGATGTAAAAGGCATGAAGTTGAATTTACAAGCTGAATTATGGTCCTTGGACTTGATGTTAAGCTTCGTTAATTGGAGTTTTAAGGTTTTTGAAAAGTATTTATGTGCATGAATTGGAAAGTTTCTTTATTGCGTTATATATTAACATGTAGGTAAATGAGACAAGAGCTTAAGCCTTGTTAAAGGCTAAGGAAAGAGTGAATGAGAAGTAAGGTAAATAATGGGAAAAATATGGATGTTGCTATGATGAACATAAGAACCTTATGAATAATCTGTAAAGCCCGACCTTATAAAATACTTGTCATGACATACATGTGATGGATAACATATTTGCATGCTAGGAGAGTCCCGAAAAATTTACGAAAGTAGGTATTATACCTAGAGGTACAACAAAGTTGATTTAAGCCTCAAACTAGATCAAATAGAGATTTTAGGGTGAAATTGAAAATTTTACAGTCCAAGAATGATTTAAAATGGTGATTTGGAGTTCGATGATCAGTTTGGAGTCAAATTGAAATTTTCATGACCTAGGGGCAAAATGGTCTTTTTTCCAGTCGAGGTTAAGATGTGAGTATTGGATGAAATTTTTGATCAAGATTGATCATTTGGAGTATAATTTGAGTTTGAGAAGTAAAAAATTTTAATTCTGGTATTTTTTCGAGCATAAGGGCAAAATAGTCATTTTGCCACCCCAAGGGCAAAATTGTAATTTTACACCACCGAACACTTGTCCAGCACATGGATTTTACCCAATATTATCATGGATAATTGAGGAAATTTAAGTGGTGGAGAGAGATTGCTTAATGGCTAAGTATGACACATGGACCAATGGAATGGTGACATGTGTCAAATTTATATCCATTTATTTTTTGGCTTAAAAATCAGCATAAAATCAGCCCATTTCTCTTCATATGGCCGGCCAACGGAAGAACAAAAGAAGAAAAGAAAGAATAAGAACCCTAGGGTGAAAATTCAAGAGAAAATTGGTGGATTTCAAGTAATCAAGCAATGAAAGGTAAAATTTCTTGATTTTAACTTGTGATCTACCTTTCCCATGCATTATTTTGCATTTTCCATGGTTAAATTACATGTTTTCATGGTGAATTCATGGCTAGCCGAATGGGTATGGAGAGAGAATGATGTTGGATTGATTTGATTTCAAGTTATGTTAGTGTTTTTAGTTAGTTTACCATGTCTAAAAGCAAATCAACAAGAAAAGAATTCATTTTCCCATCACCCATCAATGGCCGAACCAACCTTGTATTGAGTGAGGATGAATTTGATTTTTATTTTAAGAGAATTGGTTGGAAAATGATGAATTATGGTTTGGAAAAGTAGTAGGAAAAATCACGGTGTTGATGCACCATTATTGACCAAAAATTCTAAGAAGAAAAGTGAAGATGGATTTGCCAAATTTTAGGTTATTTGACTTATGTTTGGTGAATTAAGGTATTGAAAAAGAAATGGAGTTAATTGGAGTTCAATTGGACATATTGGCCAATTAATCGGGTGATTGATCGAGTTAGGCCAACACCGTATGTAGACAATAATCCGAACAATTCGTGTTTCATTTCATGCATCCATATAGAGTTTAGAATAGTTTTATAATGGTCTAGCACCAATGTGGTAAATTGCTTGATTTTACATTATGTCTAGATGGTGAATCCTCCGAAAAAAATAAGGGCAAAGAAATTGCACCCGAGGATCAATAGTCAGAGTACTTCAAAATCCAAACTCTTAACATAGTGAGTAACCTTATCCTCATCTTAATTATCTAAAGTATGTTTTATTCGATTTTGTGAATTTTATGAAAAGTTAATTAAATGATTAATTTTTTGGTTTTATAAACAAAATGTGTTTAAATGAAATGATTTTATAAATTGTTTTGAAATTAAATGATGGCTTTGAAAATAAAGTAATTGGAGACCACTTGATGTGTTGTAAATTTATCATTTCAATTGATTGGCTTATGGCACTATGGGCATGAATGGTTGAATTACTAAATGTGTTGAAATATATGACTTGTTGATTTGCCTTGAAAGGCTGTGGATTACAATAATTGTCATATTATGTTATTTAATTTTATTGATTGGTGGGATAATTATTAGCTTATTGCAGTGGGCAGGTTTCCGTAGACCAGCTTATTAGAGGGGCACGGTAAACCCTGTTATATCTTACCTCAGTATGAGAGGCGCGGGTGGATAACTCTTGAGGTTAACACTTTAGAGTTCACTTCACGCCAAACCACCATGTGAGGGTAAACTCAGCCAACGCCAAGAAATGATTATGTTTTCAAAACAAAAACATGATTTAAGCATACATAAATTTTTTTACAGCCTTGGCGGACTCGGTTGGGATAGCCCTCGATCAAGGTATCCCCGATAACTGGATATGAAAATGATTTTGGCACGAGCCAAAGCTTTTAAGAAATTCATAAGCCAATGTGATTACTCGATTTATATGAATTGATTTTATTTGATTGAAACAAGTTGAAATGTGATGAATTACAGTATGTTAAACTATTTTATCTGTCTCCATTTACTCGACTTTAGATATTTTAAATGGTATTTGTTTACTCACTGAGATTATATAATTTCACCACCGTCCTTTCCACCCATTTCATGCTCAGAATAGATTGTAGATAACTGATATCGTCGAGGACTACAGTTGGACTTGCCACATCCGAAAACTGTAGGTTCATTTCTTTTGATACTTTTAGTCATTCGTGGGCCCACGTGTCACTGTAAATTAAATTTTATACTTTGGCTATTTGTATTATAGTATGTATGAGTTTATTTAGTTTTTACGCTATAAAGAAAATTATTTACCGATAACTCTATAAATATTATTTTATAAAAAAATAGAATATTTTATTGAATATTTTTGTTATATTCAAATAGATATAGTTTCATTTTAAATGAATGTTTCAGACATCTAAATTTATTTTTGATTATGAAATATGTGTTTTCCACTTGTATACTACATTTTTAACTGGTTTCGAGATTAGTGAGGAAAAATTACCAAAATGCCCTTGTGAGACAAAAAAATTATTTTTCTATTGTTTTGATTTGGAAATAGTTTATAACCTCTCAAAACATTTTATATTACAATTGTTCATCACAGGGGAGGTGAGAAAACTGATATTAAAGCCTTGTGAGGTTCTAATCGGCATTTCGAGCGATGAATGTCTATCGGGACATCGCGACGGTTGTCACGGGCTTAAGAAGAGTACCGAGTTGTGACATAATCAATGCAAATATACTAAGATAGTTGTGCAGTCCAAATTAAGGACAAGGACGCCTTGGGAGATTTAAAAATAATGTCCGTTGGAACCGATGAGGTGAAATGTCATTGAGCATACATTGGATTGTTAAAGTTATGAGTGGTTTTAAAGGTAAACTTTTGATTGTTTAAGTCCTCAACTGAATTCCACCAAAGGATGTGTTTAAGTGTTTCGAAAGTGTATTGAAAAGCATAAGAGAATATTTTTGTTAACTTGCCATAAAAGATCGAAATAGCATGGCTATGAGAGGGTTGTGAGCAACCAAGCAATGTATAAGTAAATGTGCAAGGGAGTTATGATTGATAGATAAGGGTAGAACTTTTATGATGGGACAGTGTTCATTGCTTTAGATATTGAAGCATAAGTTATGGGCTTGTATCCACTTTGTGAATACTTTAGTAAAATAATTCGAAAGAGTTCTCACAATGTGAACACATTAAAGCTCAAGGAGCTGATAGTTATATAGCGATGTTGGTGCCCGTGATTGATGTGTCACGTAATACAAAGGTACGTTGCAAGTTTAAGAATGTTTGGAAATGTTGGTTTGAGACAATGATTGTCTTACCATTATGTAGAACCGATAATGCTATGGTCTTGATATGCTTGTGAAGGCAAAGTATACAATGGTAAAAAGTGTTTCCCTCACATGTTTTATTTCCTTTTGGGTAATTATCAAAGTAGAGTACCTGATAAGGGTAAGCAAGGATTGAACTATGCTTTAAATGCTTAGTGAATAATGCCGATATGCTCTAGTTAATTGATATTACCCTTGGTGAGGAAATAACGATACAGAATGGGATTCGTAGAGATCTACTTGGGAAAGAGATGATGATTTGATATTTCAAGTAAGCATGTACGAGTAAAGATTTTGGTAATAAGCCATGATTTAGAGTCAGAATACAAGAATATGAATTTGGACCAAGCAGTATCGAGATGACATAAGAATATAACATATATGTTATAAGTATGAAAGACAATTAAGAAGTGAAGATGAGTTTTAAGAATTGTGGTATTGTATAAATGCGATGATCAAGTAAAGATAAATTTTAAAGATCAACAAAAATAGTAAGGCATACATGGATACTAGATGGTAATTTGATGAAAATGATAATTGGTGATTGTGACATGTTTATGACAATGTGATGCAAGGATGCATGGTATGATAGAGCTTATACATAGGATTGAAAATGATAAGAAAAGAATATAAGCATGTAAATTATATGAAGTTATGCATATGCACAATGAGAATCTATGTGGATTACATTACATAAGAACCAATTTATGGTAGGATGTGAAGTAAATGGTGATTTAAACATTCGAAGGGGTGATCTGGAGTTGATTATACCCTAATATTCATGGATTATGCTTTACCTATGGGAATGAAATGGAAAAGTAAAAAGGGAAACATGAACTATGAGAATATGATGATGAACCTAGGTTATGGATTAGAATGAATAGAGCAAATTTACTTCAAAGTAATTGACGAGGGTTCCTACATGTAGTAATGGATGATGATTCTTAAATGTGTATGTACATACATATATATACGTATATGGAGATGATTATGTGATTAATTAAAGTGAAGAATTATTTATGGTGATTTGAGTTTTGAATTTGACATGCTTAATGAGTTGTATAGATAACGCGATGATGAGAGTTACCATTAAAAGTTGAGCTATGTGAGTAAAGGAGAATTCAAGTGCAATAGAGAAAGAAAGGATCTTAAGGAATTGGAACTTACATCGTGGTTGAGCCATACCAATGGATTAATATGATTAAGATGCAAGGATTAACAAAGTGTTATATCATAGTTTAATTAGACTTCCATGAAGCACTAGTGCCACAAATGGAGAATAAACGATGATAGTACCTTAATGCGAGTAATTGGAGGAATTGATTTAGAAGATGAAGCTTAACTTTGTTAATAATGATTCAACATATGAGAAGCAACCAGTTGCTATTCTTGATAAACAAGTCAAAAGCTCCGCTCAAATGATGTAGCTTCAGTGAAAGCATTATGGCGAAACCACACTAGTGAAGAGGTAATGAGGGAGGCTGAAGAGGAGTTGCGGACAAGTATCCACACCTCTTCAATGCATATAGGTGCACTGTCATATAGTTTGATTTAAATTTGGGGACCGAATTACTTTTAGTGGGGGAGAATGTGAGACCTCGACCTCTATAGAACCGTAACTAGCAGTAAACGCGATAACAAGTACCAGGGGCTATTTCGTCATTTCTCATGGTGAGCTCCTGGAAGTAGCTTTCAAATGTTATTAAGGTTTAAATAGATCCAAAGAATAAATGAATGATGGTAAAATGAATGAAGAAGATAGAAATATCGATAATTTTCATGGTAGGGGTAAAATAGTCATTTTGCATCTCGAGTCAAAATTTTTAAGTTTTGGTGAACCTGAGTATTTCTAGACTCTTATGGGCCTTGTCTTAGTGCCAAAGAAGTAAAAAGATTGTATAAAGGTAATAAAAAGACAAAATGACCTTGTTAAGGGTATTTTTGTAATTACGTGAGAAAATGGATAAACATAAGGCATAAATATCTAAGTTTCTAGCAAGTTCTTCAAATTTTCAGCAACTTCTTCTTCTTCTTCCTTTCTCATGTTTTCTTACCTTCCATGGAAGCCTCCTTTAAAGCTTCCATAACTTTCTCTCTTTAGCTTCAATTTTCATGCTTTTGAGCACTTTTTCATATAATCTTTTGTGCTTTTTCACTCTCCCGCCTTAAAACCCTGACAAGTCTTTGTTCAGCACTTTCTCTCACTAGTTGGAAGTTTTAGAGAGAGAAAGAGAGACTTGCCATAGTAGCTTGAAAACTCTCGAAAATGAGTTCAACTATAAGTCCACTAAGGTGAGAGATGAGTTAGGGTTGATTTTAGGTGGTTAGAGATGGCTATGAATTGGAATTGTGGGTTGTTATATTTTTTATAGTTATATTATGTATGATAGGTTCCAACGAGGCCTCACATGTCCGTTTGAAGCAAGAATCGAAGTTAGAGTCAATTAAAGATTCAACAAATACCAGTGAGTGAACTTGCATCAAAGTGTTTTTGGGAATTACATATGTGTTGGGATGAAGCATTTAAATGATTTTACTTGGTTTTCATTAAATTATGCATGGGAACAAACCCTTGATAAAATGTTTTGATGTTGTGAAAAATGGATAGTGTAATGAATCCATATGTTTTGTATAATGTTGATATATATACACTATGTCATAAATGGTACCATTGCGTGACAAATGCAACCGTGCATGTGCGGGGTGAGTGTGCACCTGTCGGTGATGATGGTGGTGAGGGAGATGGATGGTGATATTGCCCGTGTGCACGATGTGGGGGGATCTACACAATGGCATTAATTGTGCACGATGCGGGGGGATGCACGCAATGACTCTGACTATGTGCACGATGTGGGGGGATGCACATGAGCTGGGTGAGATGGGGTGGTGTACGTGTTTATATATGTTTATATATGTATATGTGATAGAAAGTTTACGATTATAATATGTGATTGAAATGAATAATGAGAAACTTTATTTTTGTCAATGTGTTCACTTTGATGTGTAATATGGTAGGAATGGATTTTGGTGGCATGTGAAAATCCCTTAATTGTCATCTGCCTTAAATCTCACTGCAGTAAGAATGCATTCTCGATGTAGGGAGAAACTCTTAGGAGGTGGGGGCACAAACCAGCTCTGTTTCTCACTGCAGTGAAAAAGAATTCTCACTGCAACTAGGAATGTCACTGCAGAGAAAAAGGGTTATCATTGCAGCGAGAAATTCTCGGGTGGTTCAAAAATTCTAGTGTAGTGCTTCCAATTTAAAAAAAATTTTAACCATCTTCCGGTTAGAACTAGGCAAAGTAGTAAACATTAAAGTTGTGCCCCAGCTTCTTTGATTTCTAATGGTCCAAAAATCATGTCAATTGGACTCCTGTAGCGGGAGCTATGCTTGAAAAACCAAAATATATGCAAATTGAGACTATTTCTCGCTGCAACGAGAAACATGCTGTCATGCTTGCTACCTTGCTTGATTTTGACATATTTTTCACTCATTTAACTTCATAGATTGATCATGGGTTTTTATAACACTGTGAGGTTATTAATCAAAGTTTGAAATGAGGGGTTTTTAGTAAGAAATTAAATCAATTGCATTGTTTTTGAAACAAATGCATCATGATTTCCAAAATCTCCTTATCGGTTGCTTGTTCCCTTTTTATGTTCACTCACTGAGTTTTATACTCACGTTTTTAAACTTCATATTTTTAGATTCGGAGGTAGTGGGGACCTAGATTGAGTTGTCCATGTATGCTCCCTTTCTTGGTAGATACTATGGCATCTTAGTAGCTGTACCTTCACCCACGGTCATTCCGCTGACTGTCAAGGGTCTATTTCCTGTGAACATGCATATGTAATGAAATCTGCTAGTATCCATGTTATAAGTCAAATATGTATATTTGATTACCTATGCCACTAGGAGTTGGCAAACAGGTGACATTATTTTGACATAATAAAATTGTAAATATTGGGTCACTATAAAATGTTATTGAAATATCTTAATAGAGAATTACAATATATGGTTTTAGAAATAATGGTTAGGAATGATGATCGGGATTGCATAAAAAGGCTTGCTTGGGCTTAATGGGCTATGCCCATTGGGCCCATGCGCTGGTCATGGCCCAGGATTTAAGTTGTGACATAATTGGTTAGAGCCTCTGTAATTGGTTAGAGCAGAGAGCACAGCACCAGGATAGTGCAAGGTAGAGAAGTTGTAATTGGTTAGAGCTACCTATAACCGGTTAGTCGAAGTTTGTCTACCTTTTTGAATTTAAACACTAAAGGACAACATAATGACTAGAAATGCATCAGAGTTGTTTGTAACGGCTAAAACCCATCTCCAACAGAAAAATCTGACTCCCCAAGTATTAAAGGAAGCTTTAATGGTCAAAGAAAGTAGATTTGAAGAGAAAAAAGCTACTTTGATACTTTGAGGAAAAGCTAAATATTCTTTAGCAAAAATACTTATTCTTCATTCTAAATCCAGAAAAAGTGTTTAAGCTTGATTGTAATCTATCCAGACCTATAATGGTACTTAGTTGTACTTCATGTTTCTTCTTTTTCTTAGAGAATTAGAGTGTCGGAAGTTAGGTTAGAAGCTTATCTTGTAAAAGCTTGGTAGATTCTATTAATTCCACTAGTTTAGTGAACTTGGGTTGAAAATCCTTGATTGGGAGATCAAGGTAGCGGATGTAGGTCAAGGGGACCAAACCTCTATAAATAACTTTACATTGTCCACCTCTCTTTACGCTTCCTTACTTGGTATCCTTTAGCTACTACAAGCTTTATATCTATTTTTCTTGAATCTATTAAAAGCTCTATCATTTTAAAAAGGCTAATTCTAAAATTCTTAGTGCTATTCACCCCTTCTAGCACTCCATTAAGACTAATAAGTGGTATCAGAGCCTTACCCTCAAAATAAAGGCTTAACGTCTTTAGGGGAAATCCATATGTCTTTGCAAAAGTCAGTTGTTGCTGAAAGTGAATCCATAAATAGGCCTTTTCTATTTGATGGATCAAATTATGCCTATTAGAGCACTAGGATGTCCATATACATTAAAGCTTTTGACTATGAAATATGAGATGTTATTACAGAAGGACTTTATGTGTCACAACCCGAAATTCCCATCGAGCCCGTGACAACCACCGCGATGTCTTGATTGACATTCATTACCCGAAATGCCAATCGAAACCTCATAAGGCTTTCGCATCAGTTTTACTTCTCCCCTGTGAGCAACATTTATTAAATACCATGTTTTAAAGAAATATAGACAAATTTCAAATCAAAAACAATCAAAAAGTAATTTCTACTACACAAGGGTATTTTGGTCATTTTATCCAAAATTTTTGAACTCTGATAAAAATATGATATATGAGTAATAAGCATCCCTTTCATGTCTAAAAATAAGTTTCGTTCTCTAATTCATCAATTTAAAGTGAAATTATAGCTATTCAAATTAAATAAAATATTCCATTTTCTTATAAAACAATATTTATAGAACTCTGCGTAAATAATTTTTGTAGCATAAAAGCAAAATAAATTCATACATACAGTGGTACACGCAGCCAGAAATACAAAATATTCTACAATGACATGTAGGCCCAATATAACCGAAAATATAAAAGACTGTAGACCTTCAATTTCTAAGGACGTAAATCCAAAAGCAATCCTCGAGAAAATCGGTTATCTACCAACTGTCCTGAGCCTGAAATGGATAAAAAGAATGGGTGAGTTTTTACAAACCCAGTGAGTAAGCAAAGTTCATCTACAACATCTAAAACCGAGTAAATGGAGACAGTTAAATCATCCCATCATAATATGATTCATAACATTTAAAACTCATTTCAATTCATATAAAACAATTACATTTCATCGAAATAATCAACAAGGCTTATGATTCTCTTAAAAACTTGGCTCGTGCCAAAATTTGTGCTCGGTGACACCTTGAGCAGGGCATCCAACCGAGTCCGCCAAGGCTGTTAAAATAACATATACACATAAAACATGTTTTAACGTTTAAAAACATAGCCGTTCCTTGGCGTTGGCTGAGTTTCACCCTTACGTGGTGGTTCAGCGTGAAGTGAACTCTAAACTTACCTTAGGAGATACCCTCCGCGCCTCTCATACTAAGGTAAAATATAATAGGGTTTACCGTGTCCCTTTAATAGGCTGGTCCACGGAAACCCACCCACTGTAGTAAGCTAAATACATAACCCACCAAATCAATAAAATTTCGATAGCATAACATGGCTAATATAGTACTATCCAACCTGTCAATGTAACACAAAACAATTTATATAATTCACAAATCCACAATTTTCAGCCATTCATGCTACCACAATTTCATAAGCCATCAATTCAAATCATGTATATATATATAATATGAATGTATAGCCTTCACTTACTCTATTTCGAAAATCAACATTTAGTTTCAGAATAATTTATAAATCTCATTCATTTAACCAACATTTAAAATGTAAAACATAATAATTTACAAATTAAGTGCCTTGTTCTTTAAAATCTTAAAACAAGTATAAAATACTGTAGATAATTAAGATGAACATCTGATTACTCACTATAATGGGAATTTGGAGTGGTAGGAGTACTCCTATTCTAGATCCTCCGACACGATATCTTTACCCTTATCGGGGGGTTCAGCACCTATCCATAATACACGATACGTAATTCAATACATTGGTGTCAAATTGTTATAAGACTATTTCAGACTCTATATGAATGCCTGAAGTTGAATGAGAAATGTTCGGATAGTCACTTAAAGACGATGTTCTACGTAGGTTCAATTGTGATCGGAAGGAATTTGTATTCGACCTAATTCAAACTATACACCATTGATTTAACCAAAACATCCGATTCAACTCTAAATATATTCATTACACTTCCAATGATCTAATACACCAAAGCATTACAATGAACTTGATTTTTTACTAACTTCACCATTTTCTGAAATTCATTCCGATTCTGAACTAACATACCAATCAATGTCTACACAGTCTCGTAAATCCATATATATCTTTAGGAATCAAATCCAAGTCCATTCACTATGATTTTCTTAGTTTCCATCAAGCCATTTTCTAAAGGAACTATACTTCTCAATAACCAGTTTCGATATCCAACATCATAATTCATGAATTCCTAGCTAAATAACATGAATTACAACCAAATCCATCATCAACATGCCCTATAGAAAATTCGGCCAAATGAGGGTGGTTGAAGAACATGTGATTTTCTTGCTTGTTTTTCCTTCCAAACATCACAAAATAACTAAAAACACTAGTATATTATGAAATCTAGAAAAATTCATCACCAANATGGAGAATGAAAAAGAATGCATGGGAAAGGTAGATCACAAGCTAAAATTAAAAAATCTTACCTTTACTTGCTTGATTCCTTGAAATCCAACAATTTCTCTTGAATTTTTCCTTCCTAGGGTTTGTTCTTCTCTTTTTCTCTTTGTTCCCTTGCTTGGCTGGCCATAAGAGTGTGAATGTGAGGGTTTTAAGTGACTTTATATAAGCAATTAAAATAATATTAAAGCTTGACACTTGTCACCTTTTAATTGGTCCATGTTTAAAACTTAATAATTAAGCATTTCATTCCCACCACATATAATCTCTCACTTAAAAAATTTAATGGGTGAAATTCATGGGTTTGACAAGTGTCATGGTGGTGTAAAATTTCAAAATTTCCAATTTCGTCCTCATGGACACTTAAAATGACCGTTTTGCCCTTATGTTCGAGAAAATGTTGAAATTGAAAATTTTCACTTCTCAATTTCAAATAATGCTCTAATTAATTAAATTTAGTCAAAATATCATCGAACATTCCAATTTTGCCCTTGGGTGGCAAAATGACCTTTTTACCCCTATGTTATGAAAATTCTTGAATTAACTCCAAATCAATCCTCGAATTCTGAATCATCATATTAAGACATTCTAAGATTCAATAACTCTCAAATACATCGTAAAATCTTTATTTGGCCTAGTTCGAGGCTTTAATCAACTTAATTGTACCACTAGGTACAATATCGATTTTTAATGATTTTTCGATACATTCACTTATGCAAACATTCTATCAAGCACATGAATGACATGATAAGTATATAATAGAGTAGGGCTTGACATTATGTTCCCACCTCACTTAGGGGAAATGCCTAAGTCTAGAGCTGAATGGACTAAAGCTAAAGTCAAAAAGGTCTAAACAAATTTTAAAGCCATCAACACCTTTCATTGTGCACTCATTCCTTTAGAATTCAACAAAATCTTGAGCTATACTACAACCAAAGAGATTTGGGAAAAACTTAAAGTCATACATGAGGGGACTTCTCAAGTAAAAGAGTCCAAAATTGCGTTACTCACTTATAATTATGAAATGTTTAAAACAAAACCGGGTGAAGATGTCACTGCTATGTTCAATAGGTTTACCAATATTAAAAACAACCTCAATAAACTTGGAAAAACCATTCTTGAACATGAGTTAGTAAAAAGATTACTTAGATGTCTCCCTAAGAGTTGGAAACCCAAAATCACAGCTATTCGAGATGCCAAAGATCTTAATGTGGTCACACTTTATGAAATTCATGGCTCACTCCTCACACATGAACTTGAAATGAAAAAAGAAGAAGTGGAAGGAAAAAAAAGAAGCCAAAGAGAAGAAGAAAATTTTGGCACACAAGATTCGCTCACTTGAGAAGGAATTAGAAGAGTTGTCAAGTGGTGATGATGATGAAGAGATAGCCATGATGGCCAAAAGATTTAGAAAGCAAAAGGACAAAAAGGTAGGAAGTTTGAAAGAAAATTTTACAAAAAGGATCAAGGTACTTCTTAGAAAAACAAGCACAAAGGTGATTTCAGTAGGAAATATGAGATGGTGTGTTTTGAATGCAAAAAATCTAGACACTTCATATCAGAATGCCCATTACTCAAAAAAGAAACCTCAAAGAAAATGAAGTAACCAAAAAAAGCAATGGTGGCAACAACATGGTTTGTGTCACAACCCAATTTCTGAGCCATGACCAGCGCATGGGCCCAATGGGCGTAGCCCATTAAGCCCAAGCAAGCCTATTTATATGACCTGTTCATCATTCCATCAAAAGTTGCTAAAGTCACATTTCATAATTCCAATTTAAAATAATGCTAACCATTTCCAATTCATAGTGCCATTACCAATCAAATATACATATGTTGTCTGAAACATACATCTTAATAATTTACATCGGGTTTGTCTATACACAACAAAAGGGATACTTGACTTCCAAAGGAGAGACTTGGGCAAAAGTTCAGCTATTGAATGTTGAGATACCTACCAAGGTGACGAATTTATGAGGACACCTCGACCTAGTTACCGGCTGGCTCCTGATCTAAAAACATGAAGTTGAAAATGGTGAGTATAAACACAATGAGTGAACAAAGGAAAGGAAAAAGCAAACGATAAGGAAAGTTTAAAGAAATCATGATGCACTTATTTTCAAAAACAATGCAATTTAGTTTAGTTCTTATTAAAACCCCTCATTAAACTCTTAATGAGTTAATCACTTGACGATAAAGGATCCATGCACAACAAAGGATTTGAAGAGTGAAAACTTTAATAGCATTCAAGCAAGTCAAGTGGAACGACGGGTCCTCGCTGCAACAGAAATTTGGCTCAAATTATCAACTAGTGAGGGTTTCTCACTAAACCCCCCCTCATTTCAAACTTAATTAATTAATTCCTTGATGTTGGAAGTCCATGATCAACTATGGTGCCAAAGAAGTGGAAAATAGGGCAGCAACCGAACAAGGTAACAAGCAAGATAAAAAGTTTCTCACTGCAACATGAATAAATCTCGCTGCAGCAAGAGTCTTCAGCAAATTTCTCGCAACAGCGAGAATACATTCTTGCTGCAGTGAGAACTAGGCTAATGTAAACCCTCCAATCTCGAAAGTTTCTCGCTGCAGCGAGAAACAGGACACCAAGAAAAAGTTTTCATTGTATCAGGAAAAGGCCATTTTGCTACAAATGACAAAATTTACTTGAAAAATATTTAGCAATTTTCAAGGTTAAACATGCAAGATTTTGCATACATTACAACCATATCCCATATTCATGAACTTTCTATAACGCACACATATATATATATATACATACATCATCATGCATACCATCCCGCCACACTCGGCTCAATGCAATTTCATCATCATGTGTGCACTCCCTACTTGCACACTTCAACATCACCATGTGTGCACTCCCTACTTGCACACTTCAACATCATCACACAACATTATTCATCAATGCACAACATATATTCATATATATACACACCAACATAATATAGGAGCACATGAATTCATCCTTTTACACATTTCACATTTTCTCAACATCAAAACATTTTATCAAGGGCTTGTTCCCCGGCACACATTTTTAAAGAAAGGTTCGATAAAATCATTCAAATGTTTCATCCAAATACATTTACATTTCTCAAAGAAATTTTGAAATGCAAGTTCACTCACCAGTCTTTATTGATGTTTTGGTGGGTCTAACTTCGACTAAGGTTCCGAATAGAGGTGTGGGGTTTCGTTGGAACCTATCACACACAACAACATCACCATCAACCCAACTTGGTATTAATACTATTCCAAAGCTATTTTCTAAATCGAGTTTTACTAGTCATTCCTAACTAGCTTCCAACTACCATTAAATGACTATTATTTGAACTACTCTAGTCACACTAAAAATAAATAAACAATCTCAACAATAAAACACTCACAAATCAAATTACTAGACATTATCAACAACTAAAGAGATTAACCTAAACTCATACTCACCTTGGTGGCTTTGTAATTGAAATTCTTTCCAAAAATTTCAAGCTATTATAGAAGTTCCCTCTTTCTCTCTCTAAAAAACCTAGCTAGTGAAAGGAAGTATGGAAGTAAGACTTTTCAAGGGTTTTTAAAGTGAGAGAGTGAAAGAGCACAAAAAGTTCTATGAAAAGGTGCACAAAAGCATGAAAATTAGAGCTAGCTTGAGATAAGTTATGGAGGTTTCAAAACAAGCTTCCATGGAGGATGAAAGAAACATGAGATGGGAGGAAGAAGAATAAGAAGCTGCTGGAAAATGATATTTATAGCTAAACGTGATCCAAACTCCACTAAAATTACGAAAATGCCCTTAACAAGTTGGCTTTGTCTTCCTCTAATCCTTTGTGCTATCTTTTTACTCTTTTGACATTAAGACAAAGTCCATAATAGTCTAGAAATACTCGGGTTCCCAAAAACTTAAAAATTTTGATTCGAGATGAAAAATGACCATTTTGCCCCTACCTTGGAAATCATCATTATTTTTATTTTCTTCGTCATTTTACCCTTATTTTCATCATTCATTGATGCCTTTGGCCTACTTAGGCCTTAATGTTGTTTAAAAGCATACTTCTAGGGGCTCACTAATGAAATGATGGAATTACCCCTAGCCCGTGTTATCTCGTTTACACCTAGTTATGGGCCTACAAGGGTCGAGGTCTCATAGTTTGATAGTGATTCATCAAGTTCATATGAGGAAAAAGAAAAATTGGTAGAAAAAGCTAATTTCTGCTTGATGGCAAAGAAAGAAAAATTGAGGTAACCTTTAATTCATGTGATATTTCCTATGATGATCTGCAAGATGAATATGATTGTCTATATGCTGAATTTGAAAAACTTGCTCTAAAATATAAGACTATAAGGAAAAAGGTTGTTGCATTAAATAAAGAATTAGAAAAAATCAACCATGAGGATAACTTTGTTTTTGATCAAAGGAACATGCTTAAAATTGAACTAGAACAATCCAAAACTGATTCTGAATTCTCGCAACTTAAATTCAAAAGAAAAAGTTTATAATTACAAATAGTTGTTGATGAAAATGCTACGTTTAAAGTTGATAGAGAAGAAAGACAAAAATTGAAATCAAAATATGAAGAAAAGTTTAAAAGCAAAAGAAGCTTTAGAACGAAAATTAATGCTGTCTCATGTCACTGTTATGTATGTGGTAGGAAAGGTCATTTGTCTTATGAATGTTTCTATTCTAATAGAATCTTTCCTAGAACCAAATTGGTTTGGGTTCCAAAAGGATACCATGTGATTGCTAACCTCCAAAGACCCATCATAGTATGGGTACCTTTAAAGAAAAATTGAAAATATATTTTGTAGGTTGAGTAAGGACAAAAGGATCAATCTTTTGAAGCTCAACCAAAAAAAAAAGCAACCTTGGTATTTGGACAGTGGTTCCTCGAGTCGATAATGAAAACTTATTTGCTAAGCTTGATAGGAAGAAGTGTGGTGTTGTTTCCTTTGGTTATGACTCCAACGGTATTATCCAAGGAATTGGAACCATTGGTAACACATCTCAAACACAAATCAAGCATGTTTTATTTGTTAAAGGTATAAAACATAATTTGCTAAGCATTAGTCAGCTTTGCGATAGAGGTTTTAGATTACGGTTTGATTCCCATGCATTTCAAGTAATTGATGTTAACACTAACAAAGTAGCATTCATTGAAAAAAAAAATAAGAATATGTATGTCATTTTTCTTGATGAAATTAAAACTAGTGAATCATGCTTTATTGCCAATGATGCTTGTGATAGTTGGTTGTGGCATAGAAGGTTAAGACATGCTACTATGAACACAATTTCAAAACTTTTGAGAAAAGTGTTGGCTCCATTAGTTTTTCATGATAATAAAACATTCCCATTTATTTGTGCCTAATTCCTTTATTTGAGTGTGCAGGAAATTAATATATGAATTTAATTTCTTACATCTTCAAAAAGTATTTTTGAAAGAAAAAGAGGGATAAAATCAACAGGATGTAACTGAATAACAAGGAGGAAGCTTATTGGTTAAACAAGGAAGAACACTGGTTGACCAAAAATTCAAATTAAAGCAATGACGGGCTGAAGAGTTTGAGAAAGAGAACAAACTTAGTCAACCAAGTCAGTCGACTAAGTGCCCTCTGTTAGAATCTGCAAACCAGAAACAGAATCAACTTAGTCAATCAAGTTAGTCGACTAAGAGCTCTCTGTCTGCAATTTGAACTAGAGCACTACAAGGCAGATTAACAGTTAGAACTCATCCTCAACTGTTTTCAACGGATATAAACTGCCAAACTGCCATCAGAGTTGCATCTCCAAGTATAAAAGGGTCTTCCAACAATGAGAAACAAGTTTTTTGAAGCCTTGAATGAGATTTGAGCTTTAGAAAGAAGAAAAACCAGAAAAGCTTCACTACATTTGTTTGCACTTAAACACCTACTCCTTGTCATTGTATTTAGCACTCAATCTTGTACCAATCAGATCCACTTGTGATCATAGGTACTTTTTTTAACTTCTCTTATTGTATACTTAGAGTGAGGGAGTCACTCTAAGGGGTTGTTCAAGCTTGGGAAAGCTTGAATGTTATAGGTTGTGGTTGAGCCTTGGAAAACCACTTTGGGTTTTAGTTAAGCCCATGAAAAACTAGTGTAAAGGTTTTGGCTGAGCTTGCGAAAAGCCATTGTAAAAGCTTGGTGAAAGCTTGTGAATTTCACCGGATTCTTAGTGAATCGTTGGGAAAATCCTTGGTTGGATAATCGAGGTAGTGGATGTAGGTCTCGGACCGAACCACTCTAAATTATTGTGCACCTTATACTCTGTTTTTACTTTCTTAAGTTCTGAAAATTAGTTCCACATCTTGTCAAGAGCCAATTTGTGTTATTCACCCCCCCTTTAGCACATATTAACAAGACCAACAATTCGTATCAAACATAGTTCCCTGTTTTTAAGGCTTAACATCCTTTGGGAAGATCCAAATGGCTCAACAAAAAACCATAGTTGTTGAGGGACAATCAACAAACAAACCACCTCTGTTTGATGGCTCTAATTACCCTTATTAGAGCACTAGAATGTCAATTTATATTAGAGCTATAGATTATGAAATGTGGGATGTCATAACTGATGGACCTTTTATGCCCTCAACCGTGAATGTAGTTACAAATGAGTTGATGCCCAAGCCAAGGTCTGAATGGACTGAGGTTGAAACTAAGAAAGTTCAAATAAACTTTAAGGCCATCAACACATTACATTGTGCCTTGACCCACACTAAATTTAACAAAGTCTCAAGCTGTACAACAGCTAAACAAGTGTAGGAAATACTTAGAATAATCCATGAAGGGACTTCTTAAGTAAAGGAGTCCAAAATTGCTCTCTTAACACATAGTTATGAAATGTTTAAAATGGAGCTAGGTGAAGACATCACCAGCATGTTTGATAGGTTTACAAACATTACAAATAAATTAAGTCAGCTAGGCAAGCCTATCCCTGAACATGAATTACTTAAGAGATTGCTTAGATGCTTACCAAAATCCTAGAAACCAAAAATGACTGCCATTAGAGAGGCTAAAGATCTGAACATCATCACTCTCGATGAGATATGTGGTTTTCTTCTCACTCATGAGCTGGAGCTTAAGGAAGAAGAAGAAGAAGAGCGAAGGGAAGCAAAGGAAAAGAAAAAGACATTGCACTTAAAGCGAGCATTCTTGAAGAAGAGCTTTCTGCTAATGATGATGAAGATTTAGCTCTAGTTGTAAGAAAATTCAGAAAACTAATGAGTAGAAGAAATCGAAGGCTAACTAGAAGAGGTTTCAGGAAAGACCAAGTTGCTTCATGGAAAATAAGAAACAACAATGACTCCAACAAAAAAGAGGAAATGATCTGCTACGAATGCAAGAAACCTGGTCACTTCAAGTCCGAGTGTCCATTCCTTAAAGATGAAACACCAAAGAAAATTAAGAAATCCAAGAAAGCAATGGTGGCTGCTGCATAGTCGGACAGTGACACTTCAAGCTCTGAAACTGATGATAAAAAATCTGAGGAAAGAGCAAACATCTGTTTAATGTCATAAGAGGATGAATCAGAGGTATTCGCATCCCCCTGCATTAATTCTTATGATGATTTACAAGATGAATATGAATGCCTTTATGATGAATTTGAAAAACTTTTTTCAAAATACAAATCATTGAAGAAAAAGGCTGCATTACTTGAAAATGATTTGGAACAAATCAAACAAGAGTTCACCTCTGTTTTTGAGCAAGGAAATATTTTGCAAGTTGAGTTAGAACACTCAAAAATAGACTTTGAGTTTTTAAAACAAGAGCTGGAAAACAAGTCTGAAGCCTTGCAAATAACTCTTGATGAAAACACAGCTCTTAAATGTTCGAAAAATGAATCTTCAAAAAGAGAAGCATACCATGATAAATATTCAACTAAAGCATTACCTAGATGTTATAATTGTGGTAAACATGGTCATTTGTCATATGACTATTTTAAGAAAAGAAAAGTACAGAAAGTTAAGAAATTTGGGTTCCTAAGGGATCCTTTACTGCAACTAACACTCAAGGACCCATCAAAGTATGGGTACCTATAAAGAAAAACTGAAATTCTATTTTGTAGGTTGAGTTTGACTTAAAAGAGACATGTTCAAAAGCTTAACTCAAGAAGAAACAGCCTTAGTACTTGGATAGTGGCTGTTCACGATACATGGCAGGACATGAAATGTTGTTTGCTCAGTTGGATAAAAGAAAGGGAAGAACCGTATCCTTTGAAGATGATTCAAAAGGCAGAATACATGGTATAGGTACGGTTTGTAAGAGTTTCCAAACTCAAATTAGTCATGTGTTGCTAGTTAAAGGCTTAAAGCATAATCTACTAAGTATTAGTCAATTATGTGATAAAGGGTTTAAAGTATGTTTTGATTCAACTAAGTGTGAAGTGATTGATATAAGTACAAATAAAATCTCATTTATAGGAAAAAGGTTGAAGAACAATTGTGTAATCTTTCTTGAAGACCTTGATGTGAATAGTGAAGTATGTCTTGTTGCAAATGCTAAGAATGATAGTTGGTTATGGCATAAGAGATTAGGACATGTGAGCATGCATACTATGTCTAAATTAATAAAGAAAAATCTTGTTACTGGACTGCCAGAATTAAAATTTGAAAAAGATAGAATATGTAATGCTTGCAAACTAGGACAACAATTTAGAAAATCCTTTAAGACTAAGAAAATAGTGTCAACATCGAGACCACTTGAATTGTTGCACATTGATCTATTTGGTCGAATAAGCACAACTAGCTTACGAGGTAAATCTTATGGCTTTGTAATAGTTGATGACTATTCTAGATATACTTGGGTATACTTCCTTGCTCATAAGAATGATGCTCTACAAGCATTCTTAAGTTATTATAAGAAAGTAGAAAATGAAAAAGGACTAGTCATAGTTAGCGTAAGGAGTGACCATGGAGGAGAATTTGAGAATGATGAGTTTGAAAAATTTTGCAATGAAAAGGGGTTGGATCACAATTTTCTGCACCTAGAACACCCTAGCAAAATAGAGTTGCAAAGAGAAAAAATAGAACATTAAAAGAAATGACTAGGACCATGAAATGTGAGTACAACCTACCTAAATATCTTTTGGCTGAGGCAGTAAATACAACAGCTTATATCCTTAATAGAGTCTCAATAAGACCCTTGATTTCAAAGATTCCATATGAACTTTACAAAGATAGGAAATCAAATATTTCTCACCTTAGGAGTTTTGGCTGTAAATGCTTTGTATTGAACAATGGAAAATAGTTCCTAGGGAAGTTTGATGCAAAGAGTGATGAAGCAATATTTTTAGGATATACATTAAACTCAAAGGTCTATAGAGCTTTTAACAAAAGGACCCTTACCGTTGAAGAATTAGTTTATGTAGTTTTTGATGAGTCAAATGCATTACAAAAAGAAGTTCATGATGATGATGATGATGATATAGAAATCCTAGAAAAACAAATGGAGGATGTCATGACTCGAAACTCCCATCGAGCTCGTGACAACCATCGCGACGTCCCGATAGACATTCATTACTCGAAATGTCAATCGAAACCTCGCAAGGCTTAACATCAGTTTTTCTCCCTTCCCTTGTGACTATTAGTCACTAAAATTATGTTTTGAGAGATTATAAACTATTTCCAAATCAAAACAATAGAAAACCAATTTTTTCTCACAAGGGCATTTTGGTCATTTTTCCTCAAAAATCTCGAAATTCACTAAAAATGTAGTATGCGAGTACAAAACACATAATTCATAATCAAAAATAAGTTTAAACATCTAAAACCTTCATTTAAAATGAAATTATGATTATTAGAATAAAATAAAAATATTGAACAAAATATTCAATTTTCTCATAAAACAATATTTTTAGAACACTGCATAAATAATTTTTACAGTGTAAAGCAAAATAAATTCATATATATTGTAATACAGTAAGCCAGACTATTTAATTTAATTTACAGTAACAAGTGGGCCCATGAACGACCAAAAGTATTAAAAGCCGTAAACTTACAATTTTTAAGGATGCAAGTCCAACTGTAGTCCTCAACAAAGTGAGCTATCTATCGATTATCCTGAGCCTGAAAGAGGTTGAAATGAGGGTGGTGAGATTATATAATCCCAGTGAGTAAACAAATACCATCTAAAATATTTAAAGCTGAGTAAATGGAAACAAATAAAATAATTTAATATACTGTAATTCATTACCTTTCAAATTCATTTCAACCAAATAAAATCAATTCATATAAATCAAGTAATCAACATGGCTTATGATTTCCTGAAAAGTTTGGCTCCTGCCAAAATCATTCTCATACCCAGTTATCAAGGATGGCTTGATCGAGGGCCATCCCAACCGAGTCCGCCAAGGCTGTTAAAAAGTTATGTACGCATAAATCATGTTTTTATTTTGAAAACATAGCCGTTCCTTAGAGTTGGCTGAGTTCACCCTCGCATGGAGGTTTGGCGTAAAGTGAACTCTAAAGTGTTAACCTCAGGAGTTATCCATCCGCGCCTCTCATACTGAGGTATGAATATGACTAGGTTTCGTGCCCCTCTAATAGGCTGGTCGTCCATAGAACCATCCCACTACAGTAAGCTAAACCCACCATACAATAAAAATTCAACAGCATGACATGGCAATTTTATCATTATCTAGCCTATCAAGGCAAACAACAGTTTATACATTTCAACACAAATACCAATTCAGCCATTCATGCCAATATTGTCATAAGCCAATCAATTAAAACCATAAATTTATAACACTTTAAGTGGTCTCCAATTACTTTATTTTCAAAACCATCATTTTATCTCAAGACAATTTATAAAATCTCTTATTTAATCACATTTTGCTTATAAACATAAAGATTTGCCATTTAAACTCATTTTTCATAAAATCTCAAAATCGGATAAAAACCACTTTACATAATTAAGACGATAGTAAGGTTACTCACTATTTCGGGGAGTCAAATTCCAAGTACTCCGATTCTTGATCCTCGGGTACTATCTCCTTACTTTTGCCAGAATGCTCACCACCTAAACATGATGCACAATAAGCCATTTACTACATTTGTGCTAAATTGTTATAAAACCAATTCAGGCTCTATATAAATGCATGAAATGGGATGTGAAATACTCGGGTAACTATCTAAATACGGTGTTCAATATAAATTCAGTTATGTACCTAAATAAAACTGTATTGGCCTAATTTGATCTATCACTCGATTAATTGGCCAATATGTCCAATTTAACTCCAAATAATTCCATTTTTCTCCCAATACTCCAAATCATCAAACACAAGTCAAATAGCATAAAATCTAGCAAAATCATCTTCACATTTTCTCTTGGAAAATTTGGCCATGGTGGGTCCATCAATACTATGATTTTTCCTACTTGATTCTCACACCATAAATCATCATTTCCTAACCAATTCACTTGAAATAAAATCAAAATCATCATCCACACTCTACATGGAAAATTGGGCCAATGATGGGTGATGGGAGAAAATGAATTTTTCTTACTTGATTTTCATGCTACACATCAATAACTAACTAAAAACACTAAAATATCTTAAAATCTAACCAAATCAATCATCAAATCTTCTCTCTCTAAATTCGGTCAGCCATGAATCCTTCATGATATCTTGTGATTCAACCATGGAAAATGCAAAATAATGCATGGGAAAGGTAGATCACAAGTCAAAATCAAGAAATTTTACCTTTGATTGCTTGATTACTTGGAATCCACCAATTTTTCTCTTGAATTTTCACCCTAGGGTTCTTGTTCTTTCTTTTTTTCCTTTGTTCTTCTTTGGCCGGCCATATGAATGAGAAATGGGCTGATTTTATGTCGATTTTTAAGCTAAAAAATAAAAGGATATAAATTTGACACATGTCACCATTTCATTGGTCCATGTGTCATACTTAGCCATTAAGCAATCTCTCTCTACCACTTAAATTTCTTCAATTATCCATGATAATATTGGGTAAAATCCATGTGCTAGACAAGTGTTGGGTGGTGTAAAATTACAATTTTACCCCTGAGGTAGCAAAATGACTATTTTACCCTTATGCTCAAAAAAATATCGAAATTAAAATTCTTCACTTCTCAAACTCAAATTATACTCCCAATGATTAATCTTAGTCAGAAATTCCAGCGAACACTAACATCTTAACCTCGGGTGGTAAAATGACCATTTTACCTCTAGGTCATGAAAACTTCAATTTGACTCCAAATCGGTCCTCGAACTCCGAATCACCATTTTAAGTCATTCTGGGGTTTTAAAATTCTCAATTTCATCTTAAAACCTCTATTCAGACTAGTTCGAGGCTTAATTCAATTTAATTGTACTATTTGGTAAAATATCGTCCTTTAACGATTTTCAAGGTACCTAAGTAAGTAAACATGCATTCTTATGTAAGAATGGCATAATAAACATACTGTAGAGTCGAGCTTGACAGAGGAAATAAGCTTAGAGGACAATAAAAATAATGAAGAAAGCTCATCTAGAAGAGAAAATGAAACTCCATTTCTAGGAAATCTACAAAGAGCAAAAAATCAGCATGATGATCTACCAAGGAGTTGGAGATTTGTAAGAGATCACCCATAAGACCACATATTAGGTGACATTTCACAAGGAGCTAGAAGTAGGGAAACAACTAGGGAAACTTGTGAGTTTTCAACTTTTATATCTCAAATTGAACCTAAAAACTTTGAAGAAGCTGAAAAGGAGGAAAGTTGGATAATGGCCGTGCAAGAAGAACTTGATCAATTCACTAAGAATCATGTATGGTCATTGGTACCTAGACCTTTAAATCATCCTATTGTTGGTACTAAATGGGCATTCAGAAATAAAGTAGATAAGCAAGGAAATGTAGTTAGAAACAAAACTAGGATGGTAGCAAAAGGTTACAACCAAGAAGAAGGAATAGATTATGATGAAACCTTTGCTCCCGTGGCTAGGATTGAAGCCATAAGGTTGTTGCTAGCCTTTGCATGCTTCAGGAATTTTAAGTTGTACCAAATAGATGTAAAAAGTGCATTCTTAAATGGATTAATTTAAGAAAAAGTTTTTGTAGAACAATCACCTGGTTTTGAAGATTTTGAAAAATCTGATCATGTCTTTAAGCTTCATAGAGCATTGCATGGATTGAAACAAGCTCCTAAAGCTTGGTATGAAAGGCTTTCAAAATTTCTAGTTGAGAAAGGATATGATAGAGGTAGCATCGATACTACATTGTTCATAAAAAGATATCTAAATGATTTAATTATTGTGCAAATATATGTGGACGATATTGTATTTGGTGCAATTAATGAAGCTTTATGCAAGAACTTTGCAAAGAAAATGCAGGGTAAATTTGAGATGAGCATGATAGGAGAGTTGAAGTACGTCCTTTGTCTTCAAATCAAACAAAGTGAGGAAAGAATCTTCATCAACCAAGAAAGATATACTCATGAATTGCTTAAGAAGTTCGATATGCTAAAGCTGAATTCAATTTCCACACCAATGAGTACATCCACCAAACTCAATTTAGATGAAAAAGGTAAAGATGTAGATCAAAAGCTCAATAGAGGTATGATCGGCTCTCTTCTTTACTTAACAACAAGTAGACCAGACATTCAGTTTAATGTGTGCTTGTGTGCTAGATTTCAGTCACAGCCTAAAGAATCACACCTAATAGCTGTTAAGAGAATTTTTAGATACCTCATAGACACTCAAGAATTAGGAATATAGTACTCTAAAAACTCAACTCTTAGCTTAGTTGGATATTCAGATGTTGACTTTGCTGGGAGTAGAACTGATAGGAAAAGCACTAGTGGAACATGTCAATTTCTAGGAAAGATGTTTATGTCTTGGTCCAGCAAGAAGCAAAACTCAATAGCACTATCTACAGCAGAGGCTAAATATGTATCATTAGGTAGCTGCTGTGCACAAATCCTTTGGATCAAGCAACAATTAAAAGACTATGGAATAACTATGCATAATGTACCGATATACTGTGATAATACAAGTGCAATCAACATATCAAAAAATCTAGTACAACATTCTAGGACAAAGCACATTGAAATTAGACACCATTTTACTAGAGACCATGTAGTGAAAAATGACATTAAAATAGATTTTATGAATACTCTACATCAATTAGCAGACATTTTTACCAAACCACTGAGTGAAGTTAGATTTTGTGAGATTAGAAGAAATTTAGGGATGGTTAATGTGAAGGAATTATAAGAAAATCTTTGACTCTCACATTGAAAACAGAATGCATTCAGTCGACTAAGGAATTCTTAGTCAACTAAGAGTGGCTTGACATCCTTAAATAATAAGACTTAGTGAGTTTAATGAAATAAGAGTAAATTGTGGTAAAAATTTGATTTATCGGGTGTAAAGAGGAATAGAGCAGAGTTGCCAAAGGTAAATAATCAAAATTTTAGAGGGAGATTTAAAAATATAAAGAAATAAAAGTAAGGTGGTTCTTAAAGGAATATGAGAAGTTTTCTGAGCAATAACTGCTGCTAAGCTCCTCTTCCCTTTCCTCTGCAACCCGTTGCTTTAAAAACAAAAACCTAAATCTTCTTAGTTGCCTTTAAAACCAACTCAGATCTTCAGAAATTTCTAGAACCAAAATGGCTAGAACATCTTAGAGTAAAGATGTATCAGAGAAAAAGAAAGGAAAAAGGCCAATGGAGGAAGAAACTAGAACAGAAAGTCAGAAGAATAAACAAAAAATTGTGCTTGCCTCAGTGAAGGAAATAGCCGAGAAACTAAGAGAAAACAAGCAGAGAATACACAAGAAGAAAGATACAGAACCCTCACTCCAGAAAGGTATCAATTCCACTTTTTCTTCTAAATTTAGAAATAAGCTGCATGAATATAGGTTCAAGAATATAAAAAATGCACCAATCTTCTATGAAAAGTTTATTGATTGGAAAAGTTTTAAGGAAAATGTAGAAATCCATACCAGTCTATTTGAGTACTTTGATGAGCTAAAACTTAAAGGTTACAACACTTTTAAGAATAGTTCATATAGTCCAAGTCTGGTTAAAAAATTTTACTCTGGCATTGCTTTGAAAGAAAAAGAATTAATAGATTCCGATGACTATGTAGAAGATGGCTTGAATGTCTATTTGAATGGAAAATAGTTTGTTGTGACTGTTGGAGATTTAGAGAACCTGTTGAAATTAAAGGGTGAAGTTGGTGAATTTGAACTTCTAGAAAAATATGATCTGTTCTCACTGTGGGAGATGATCACTAGAAGGAAAGAAAAATACTCCTCTAAAAGTAATTCAGATCTAATAATCAATCCACAGATTAGGATAGTACATTACTTGATTGTAGCAAATATTCAAGGGAGGAGTAAAAGTCTTAGCTACATTAGCGTCAAGGATCTCTGGTTGATGGAGCATGCATTTAATGGAGTGTCTCTAAATCTGGAGAGATTTATGATTGAGAAAATGAGAAGTGCTTGTAGACTTGATAAGGTAAATCTGCCATATGGGAATGAGATTACATACCTTGTGCAGAAGAAAGGGATATGGGCTAAAAGGTATGATATGGACTTGGTGAAAACCAGAGACCAAGCCATTTATTATGGCAGCTTAGTTAAGATGGGGTATGTTCTCGATGGAGAGAAGTTCATTAAAACCTCCAAAATTGGCCCAAGAAAATATCACAATCTGCCTACTCAACCTGAAGAAGCTCCTTCCAGATTTTCAAATGAGATAATTTTTAATCTGCTTATGAAGATTGATGGTAAGCTGACTGACCAAGGAGTGAAGCTACAGTAGATGGAAGATAAAATCACTGAGTTGGAAAACAAGCTGAAGGAGAAAGAAAACATGGTGTCTGAACCTGTGGCTGTAGGCAGTTCTGCCACATCCAACACTACACTTGCACAGCAAGGTGCTAAAGGTTCAGTAGAGCTAGCAGAGAAGTCTGCAAGTTCTAGCACTCAAGCTGAAGGCTCTACCTACAAGTTTGCCAGTCTGTTCTACAAACTAAAGACTCCCCACAAGGAGTTGAATAGCCAGCCAAATCACCCTCCCCTAAACCTCAAAGCAAAAATGACTCAGAACAATGGACTAAAGTAGCTGGTGCAGAAACTAAGAAACATCAAGCCTCTTCTCCAAATTCAGAGGAAGTTTCCATTATGGACATTTTTCATCAAAATTGTCAAAGAGGAACAAGCTGAAAAAGACACTGTCAAGACAGCAACTCAGAAGGATGGTGCAAATGTAAGAAAAGGAAAGAAACCTACTTCAACTCCCAAACTAAAGGCAAAAATAGGAAAACTAGAAGCCACCACAGCACCACCAACTAAGGTAAAACAACCAACCAAAGGAAGGAAGACTATGGCAACTAAGACAACCTTTCTCAAAAGAATAAAGTCTTCCAGATTGGTAGAGAAGTCCAAACTAGTTTCAACCTCTTCTCCTCATAGTTCAATTCATGTTTCAAACAAATCTTCTCCAGAATCCTCTCCTAGAATGTCATATTCTCTCTGAGAACCCTCTCCGTTTCCTCTTAACCCTTTCTATGGAAGTGAATCCTCACCTTCTGCTTCATCCGATGAGTAGAATCCCCCTCATTCGATGTTGACAAAAATAGGAAGTAGTATAGTACCAGGGGAGCAGGAACTAGAGAATAATGTTTAAAAAAATAAAAAATGTTAGGGTAGAGGAACCAAGAACCTAGGAAGGAAAGAAAGTAGAACTAGGAGAGCATGAAATTAGAGAAATAGGGGATAGAAAGCAAAACTAGTCCGGGGGCATTTTCGAAATACTTTTTATTCAACTGTTATTTATGCCTTGGTGGCACTTAAACACTCAGCTCTAATTTTGTTATTTATGTGGATGTATGTGAAACATGAATGCTGATATGTTTATGATATTTAATTGCTGTAAACTAAAGTCTGCTGATGTTTTGATATTTTGACTGTCATAAATAAAATCTGTTGCTAATATGCTGACATGGATTTATATGCTGAATAAATGATGTTTATATAATGTCTGATGAGAATAAGTTATAGATGAAGCATATAGCATATCAATTGAAATGTGGATGGTGTAGACACAATCTGAAATCAATTGACTGTTGACAGCTGCTGGAACATAGATAAAAATCTGTCAAAACTTGCAGCTAAAAAATTCTGGATGCAAATCACCATATACTGCTGCACATATATATTCTCTAAATATACAATATCATTTTCTATATGAGGAGAATAAAATTAGCTGAAATAAAATAAGCAAAATATGCACACACTAAAGGGAAGCTTATACTTAGGGGGAGCAATCCTTAATTCTTGCAGAAAACTAAAAAGAATTTAAAATGACACTATACTGCTAATCAAGGAGTGTTTTGTCATAAAAAAGGGAGAGATTGTTGGCTCCATTAGTTTTTGATGATAATAAAACATTCTCATTTATTTGTGTCTAATTCCTTTATTTGAGTGTGCAAGAAATTAATATATGAATTTAATTTCTTAAATCTTCAAAAAGTATTTTTGAAAGAAAAAGAGGGATAAAATTAACAAGATGTAACTGAATAACAAGGAGGAAGCTTATTGGTTAAACAAGGAAGAACACTGGTTGACCAAAAATTCAAATTAAAGTAATGACGGGCTGAAGAGTTTGAGAAAGAGAACCAACTTAGTCAACCAAGTTAGTCGACTAAGTGCCCTCTGTCAAAATCTGCAAACCAGAAACATAATCAACTTAGTGAACCAAGTTAGTCGACTAAGAGCTGTCTGTCTGCAATTTGAACCAGAGCACTACAAGACAGATTAACGAATAGAACTTATCCTCAACCGTTTTCAACGGATATAAACTACCAAATTGCCATCAGAGTTGCATCTCCAAGTATAAAAGAGTCTTCCAACAATGAGAAACAAGTTTTTTGAAGCCTTGAATGAGATTTGAGCTTTAGAAAGAAGAAAAACCAGAAAAGCTTCACTGCATTTGTCTGCACTTAAACGCCTACTCTTTGTCATTGTATTTAGCACTCAATCTTGTATTAATCAGATTAACTTGTGATCATAGGTACTTTCTTTAACTTCTCTTCATGTATACTTAAAGCGAGGGAGTCACTTTAAGGGGTTGTTCAAGCTTGGGAAAGCTTGAATGTTATAGGTTGTGGTTGAGCCTTGGAAAACCACTTTGGGTTTTAGTTACGCCCGTGAAAAACTAGTGTATAGGTTATGGTTGAGCCTTGGAAAACCACTTTGGGTTTTAGTTAAGCCCGAGAAAAACTAGTGTAAAGGTTTTGGCTGAGCTTGCGAAAAGCCATTGTAAAAGCTTGGTGAAAGCTTATGAATTTCACCGAATTCTTAGTGAATCGTTGGGAAAATCCTTGGTTGGATAATCAAGGTAGTGGATGTAAGGCTTGGACCGAACCACTCTAAATTATTGTGTACCTTATACTCTGTTTTTACTTTCTTAAGTTTTGAAAATTAGTTCCACATCTTGTCAATAGTCAATTTGTGCTATTCACCCCCCCTCTAGCACATATTAATGGGACCAACAAAAAGACTTAGTCATTTGACTTCCAAAGATATCATTTGAAAATGACAAGGTTTGTCATGCATGTTAATTTGGAAAAGAAGTTAGAAGTTTCTATAAATCTAAGAAGGTCATATCAACTTCTAGGCCACTTGAACTATTACATGTTGACTTGTTTGGATCAATCACTGTTGCTAGTCTAAGAGGCAAGTCATATGGTATTGTTATTGTTAATGATTACTCTAGATATACATAGGTATATTTTCTTGCTCATAAAGATGATGCATTACTAGTTTTTATTAAGCATTGTAATAGAGTCCAAAATGAAAAAGGCCTCACCATTGTTAGTGTTAAAAGTGATCATGATGGTGAATTTGAAAGTTATAACTTTGAAATCTTTTATAATGAAAATGGTTTTGATCATAATTTTTCTACTTCTAGAACACCACAACAAAATGGAGTTGTTGAAAGAAAAAATGGAACCTTGAAAGAAATGGCAAGGACAATGCTTTGTAAAAACAACTTGCCAAAATATTTTTGGGCTAAAGCAGTGAATATTGCAGCATACATTTTGAATAGAATTTCCATTAGAGCCATGATTTCTAAAACCTCTTATGAGCTCTAAAAAGGAAGAAAACCAAATATTACTCACCTAAGGAGTTTTGGATACAATTGCTTTGTTTTGAATAATAGAAAACACACCTTAGGAAAATTTGATGCTAAAGGTGATGAGATAATCTTCTTAAGCTATGCATTGAATTGTAAAGAATATTAAGTGTTTAACAAAAGAACTCTAGTTATAGAAGAGTCAATTCATATTTTTTTTATGAGACTAATGCTACACAAAGAAAAGTAGTGCTTGATGATGATGATGCAGATGACATTGAGAAGAAAATGGAAAAGATGGGCTTGGATAGAAAAGAAGATGATGAAGAGAGCTCAAAGGAAAAAGATGATGATGAACCACCATTAAAAAACTGACAAAAAGCTTAGGAACAGCACAATGATATTCCTAGAAGCTGGAGATTTGTAAGTATCCATCCTCAAGCACTCATCATTGGTGATCCCTTAAAAAGCGTCAAAACTAGAAGGGGATTAAGAGAAGCTTGTGAGTATCTAGCATTTATATCACAAGTGGAACCAATGAGCTTTGAGAAAGCTGAAAAGGAAGAGAGTTGGATGATAGCTCTGCAAGAAGAATTAGGCCAATTTGAAAGGAACAAAGTTTGGAATTTAGTTCCAAGGCCAACCAAGCATCCAATTAATGGTACAAAATGGGTTTTTAAGAACAAGATGGATGAGTTGGTAAATGTGGTTAGAAATAAGACAAGGTTAGTTGCTCAAGACTACAATCAAGAAGAAGGTATTGATTATGATGAAACCTTTGTTTTAGTAGCTAGATTATAAGCTATTAGACTTTTACTTGCTTATGCATGCTTTATGAACTTTAAATTGTTTTAAATGGATGTTAAAAGTGCATTTCTTAATGGCTTTATACAATAAGAGGTATATGTTGAACAATCCCCTGGTTTTGAATTGTTTGATAAAAGTGATCATGTATATAAACTGCATAAAGCTCTCTATGGATTAAAGCAAGCTCCTAGAGGTTGGTATGAAAGACTTTCTAAGTTTTTAATTGAAAAAGGATATTCTAGAGGAAGTGTAGATAATACTTTGTTTGTTACGAAAAATGAGAGTGATTTGATTGTTGTTCAAATTTATGTTGATAATATAGTATTTGGCGCTACTAATGAAAGGTTGTGTGAGAATTTTGCTAAACAAATGGAGGGAGAATTTGAAATGAGCTTGATAGAAGAATTAAAGTTCTTCCTTAGTCTACAAATTAAGCAATGTGAGGATGGAATATTCATCAACCAAGAGAAATATACCAAAGAAATGCTAAAGAATTTTGGTGTGATGAATATGAAGTCCATTGGAACTCCCGTGAGTCATTCCATAAAGCTTGACAAGGATGAGAAAGGAAAAAAAGTGGACCAAAAACTCTATAGAGGTATGATTAGCTCATTTCTTTATATGACTACTAGTAAGCCTCATATCCTATTTACTGTATGCCTATGTGCAAGATTCCAATCATGTCCTAAGGAATCACATTTGACAGCTGTGAAAAGGTTTTTTAGATACCTCATGGATACTCAAAGCTTAGGCTTATGGTATCTAAAAGGTCATATTTTAATCTTTTTGGCTACTCTAATGATGATTTTTCTAGTAGCAAAACTGATCGGAAAAGCACTAGTGGTACTTGTCAATTCCTTGGAAACATGCTTGTGTCTTGGTTTTACAAAAAACTAAATTTCACTGCTCAATCAACTACTGAAGCTGAGTATATATCACTAGATAATTGTTGTGCACAAATTCTTTAGATTAGGCATCAACTAAATGATTTTGGAATGGCTATGCATAAAGTTCGCATTTTTTGTGATAATATGAGTGCCATAAATATCTCAAAAAATTCTGTTCAACATTCTAGAATCAAACATATAGAAATAAGACATCATTTAATTAGAGATCATGTACTTAAGGGATATATTGAAGTAGATTTTGTTGAAACCTTGCATCAATATTACAGCCCAAATCCCAGGCCATGACTGGTGCATGGGCTCAATGGGCATAGCCCATTAAGCCCGAGCAAGCCTTTTTATGCAATCCCGATCATCATTTCCAACCATCATTTCTAAAACCACATATTGTAATTCTCTACTAAAATATTTCAATAATATTTTATAGTGACCCAATACTTATAATTTTAATATGTCAAAATAATGTCACCCGTTTGCCAACTCATAATGGCATCAGTAATCAAATATACATATTTGACTTATAACATGGATCTTAGTGGATTACATTACATATATGCATTCATAGGTAACAAACTTTTGACCGTTAACGGAGTGACCGTGGGTGAAGGTACAGCTACTGGATGCCATAGTACCTATCAAAAGGACGAGCATATGTGGGCACTCAATCTAGGTCCCAATTGTCTTCGAATCTGAAAACCTGAAGTTTAAAAATGTAAGTATAAAACTTAGTGAGTGAACATAAGAAGGGAACAAGCAATCGATAAGGAGAACTTGGAAATCATGATGTACTTGTTTCAAAAACAATACAATTGATTTAATTTCTTACTAAAAACCCCTCGTTTCAAACTTTGATTAATAACCTCATAGTGTTGGAAAAACCCATGATCAATCCATGAATTTAAATGGGTAAAAAATATGTCAAAATCAAGCAAGGTAGCAAGCAGGACAGCAAGTTTCTCACAGCAGCGAGAAACATTTCTGGTTTACATTTGTTTTGGTTTTTAAAGCATATCTCACACTATAGAGGTCCAATTGACATGATTTTTGACCATTAGAAAGCTAAGAGATTGGGATACAACTTTTATGTTTTCCACTTTGCCCAGTTCTGAACGAAAGGTGGTTAAAATCTTTGTCAAAGTGAAAGAACTGTACAGAATTTTTGGAACCACCTGAGAGTTTCTCGCTGCAGCGAGAATTCATTTTCTCTGCAGCAAAATTTACTCACTGTAGCGAGATTCATTCTCACTACAGTGAGAAACAGGGCTGGTTTATGTCCCCACCACCCGAGAGATTCTCGCTGCAGCGAGATTCAGGGCAGATGACAATTAAGGGGTTTTCACATGCCACAAAATCCATCCCTACCATATTGCACATCAAAGTGAATACATTGACAATAATCAAGTTTTCAACATTCAAAATAATCACATATTATAATCATAAACTGTCAAGCCCGACCTTATAAAGTACTTGCCATGCCATGTCCTTTATGTGATTGACAATATGCTTGCATACTTGGAAAGCCTCGAAAAACCATCAAAAGTCGATATTGTACCAAATGGTACCATTAAGTTGAATTAAGCCTCGAACTAGTCTAAATAGAGATCTTAAGATGAAATTGAGAATCTTAAAACCCTAGAATGACTTAAAATGATTATTTGGAGTTCGAGGGCCAAATTGGAGTCAATTTGGAATTTTTATGTTCTAGGGGCAAAATGATAATTTTATCACTTGAGGACAAGATGAGAATTTTTAGAAAAGATTTTGATAGGAATTTGATTTGAGTTTGGGAGGTGAAAAAATTAAATTCTGACATTTTTAGAGTCTTAGGGGCAAAACGGTAATTTTATGAGTTTACGGGGGCAAAGTTGGAATTTTAGAATTTTACACCATCTAACACTTGTCATGCTGATGGAATTCAGCCATTAACATTTTACATTGTGGATAATTGAAACATTTTATATGGTGGAGAGAGATTGCTTAATGGATAAGTATTACACATGGACCAATGGAAACATGCCATGTGTCAAGCTTGGATTATTCTAGAACTTCCTTGTAAAATCTATTTAAAACTCTCTTAGTCTCACCCATATGGCCGGCGAAAGCATGAAGTGAAGAGGAAAGGAAAGAACACAAACCCTAGGTGGGGAAATTCAAGAAAAAGTGTGGGAATTCAATGGATTAAGCTAATAAAGGTAAACTTTTGTGATTTTATCTTGTGATTTACATTACCCATGCTTTCTTTTTCATTTTCCATGTTTAGAACTCAAGTTTGCATGATGAACCCATGCTGGCTGAATTTGAGAGGAGAGGTTTTGAGCATTGATTTTGCTAGATTTCAAGCTAATTAAGTGTTTTTGGTTGTTTGGTAATGGAAAGTATGAAAATCTAGCAAGGAATTACTTTATTCTTCACAAACCCACAAGAGGCCGAATTTTTTAGGGAGGATATTGAGGCTGAAATTGATGATATTTCATGATATATTGGTGGTATTTAATGATTGGTGAGGCTGAAAATTTAATGGGAAATTTTGGCATGAAAATATGAATTTTTACCTAATGTATAGACATGTGCAATTTATGATTCGGACTGATAAATTGAATCATATTCACAGTCATTGAGGTATTTTAAGTATAATTGGAGTGTAGAAAGTGAAAGAAATCGATTTAGAGTTAAATTGGAGGTTTTAGTCAATTACACCGAGAATAGTGCAAATTAGGTCGAATACCATATTTGAACAACTATTCAAACATTTTGGATCACATTTCGTGCATTCATATAGACTTATAGAGCCTGAAATAGTTTATGATAAATTGATACAATTTATTGAAATTCGTGTCACGTATGATGTATAGGTGGTGAGCCCTCTAACAAAGGCAAAGAGATTGTGCTCGAAGACCGGGAATAGGAGTATATTGAACTCATAATACTGTGAGTAACCTTACTATCGTCTTAATTATCTAAAGTGGTTTTTATCCGATTTTGTGAATTTCTTGGAAAATGAATTAAATGATTAATTTTTTGATTTTATAAACCGAATGTGATTTGGTGAAACGATTTCATAAAATTGTTTTAAAATTTAATAATGGCTTTTCAAATAGAGTAATTGGAGACCATTTGATGTATTGTGAATTTATGGTTCTAATTGATTGGCTTATGACAATATTGGCATAAATGGCTGAATTGGTACTTGTGTTAAAATGTATAAACTGTTATTTGCCTTGATAGGCTGGATAATGATAAAATTGCCATGTTATGCTGTTGCAAATTTTATTGTATGGTGCGTTTAGCTTGCAGCAGTGGGCTGGTTCTATGGACTAGCCTATTATAGGGGCACGGAACCTGGTCATATTCTTACCTCGGTTGGAGAGGCGAGTAGGGTAACTCCCGAGGTATAACTTTTAGAGTTCACTTAATGCCAAACCACCACGTGAGGGCGAACTCAGCCAACGCCAAGGAACGACTATATTTTTAAAATAAAAAAAAACATGATTTATGAATACATAACTTTTTAATAGCCTTGGCGGACTCGGTTTAGGATAGCCCGCGGCCAAAGTATCCCTAATAACTGAGTATGAGAATGATTTTGGTACGAGCCAAAGTTTTAAGAAATTTATAAGCCATGTTAATTTCTCGATTTATATGAATTGATTTTATTTGGTTGAAACAAATTGAAAGGTGATGAATTTCAATATGTTAAACTATTTTAACTGTCTCCATTTACTCGACTTTATATGGTTTATATGGTATCTGTTTACTCACTAGGATTTTACAATCTCACCACCCTCTTTTTCAACCATTTCAGGCGCGAGGTAGCTTGTGGATAGTAGATATCGTCAAGGATTATAGTCGGCTTTACTACTACAAAAACTGTAGGTTTATTACCTTTGTGCAATTTTGTTCTTTGTGGGCCCACAAGTCAAAGTAAAGTAAATTTCATATCCCAGTTATCTGCATTATAGTATGTATGAAATTATTTAGCTTTTACATTACAAAAATTATTTACTGATGACTCTATAAATATTGTTTTACAATAAATTAGAATATTTTATTGAATATTTTTATTTTATTCAAATAGTTGCAATATCATTTTTAATAAATGTTTTAGACACCCAAATTTATTTTAAATCATGAAATATGTGTTTTCCACTAATCTGCTACATCTTTAGTTGAGTTCGAAAAATTTTGAGGAAAAATGACAAAAACGCCCCTGTGAGGCAAAAATTATTCTTCCATGGTTTTGAAAGGCAAAAAGCTTAAAATTCTTTAAAAACGAGGTTTGGCAATGATTACTCACAGGGGAGATGAAAAGAATGGTACTAAAGTCTTGTGGGGTTCCGGTTGGCACTCTGAGTAACGAATGTCTACCGGGATGCGCGACGATTGTCACGGGCTCGTGGGGAGTATCGGGTCATGATATAAACTTTTTATCACATATACATATATAAACATATATAAACACGTACACCACCCCACTTCATTCATCGTCATAGCCGACTCATCATCATCGGCTTATGAGCATTCCCTACTCACACATAACCGGGTCATCATCAGCTCATATGCACTCCGACATCGCACATAGCTGGCTCATCATTATCACACAACATTATTCATCAATGCACAACACATATTCATATATATACATACCAACATAATATAGAAGCACTAGATTAATCGTTTTACACATTTCACAATTTCACAACATCAAAACATTCTATCAAGGGCTTGTTCCCATGCATAATTTAATGAAAACCAAGTAAAATCATTTAAATGCTTCATCCCAACACATATGTATTTCCCAAAAACACTTTAATGCAAGTTCACTCACCAGTCTTGTTGATTCTTTTGCTTGACTCTAGCCTCAACTAATGCTCCAAATGGACATGTGAGGCCTTGTTGGAACCTATACACACACAATATCAGCACCAACCGAAATTGGCATTAATATAATTCCAAAAGTTGTTTCCTAAATCAAGTTCTACTAGTTATTCCTAACTAGTTTCCAATTGCAATTAAGTGGCTAGTTATTTGCTCTACTCTAGTCACTCTAAAATTGATTAACAATCTCAACAATAGATTAACTGACCACTCTAATCATCAACCATTATCAACAACTTGAAAATTAAACCTAATTCATTACTCACCTTAGTGGTTTTTTGTAGTTGAATTCCTTTTCAAAAGCTTCCAAGCTATTATGGACAATCTCCCTCTTTCTCTCTCCACCCATCCAACTAGTGAGAAAATATACCAAGGAAAGACCTTTAAGGGCTTTTGAGGTGTATAAGAGAAAGAGTATGAAAAAGAAAACGTGTAGAAAAACACAAGGTTTAAGGTTACCATGAAAGGCTTCCATGGAAGATGAAGAAAACAGGAAATGGAGAGAAGAAAGGGGAGGAAGAAGAAAAGTTGCTGGAAGCTGCTAGAAATTTGCTAGAGCTTTAGATATTTATATCTAAAGTTTATCCATTTCTCACATAAATTACCAAAATGCCCTTAATAAGGTGACTGTCTTCCTCCCATCCTTTGTGCAACCTTTTACTCTTTTGACACTAGGACAAGGTCCATAATAGTCTAGAAATACTCGAGTTCACAAAAACATACAAATTTAGACCCAAGATGCAAAATGACCATTTTGCCCTTATCGTGGAAATTATCATTATTTTTATCTTCTTCATTTATTTACTATCATAAACATCATTTATTCATTCCTTAGTCCTATTTAGACCTTAATAATATAAAAAAAAAAACCCACTCGTAGGAGCTCACCAAGAAAAATTACGAAATTACCCTTGGTTCACATTATCGCGTCTACTTTTAGTTATGTGTCTATGGAGATCGAGATTTCACAAGTTCACTTTTGAATTACCCTTTTAACTCGGTAATTAACCTCAATTGGCATTCGTAAACTTTATTAGCCACCGTATCAAAATACGGGGTACTGCAATCAATTAGCTTACATTTTCAGAAAACCATTGAATGCAGAAGAATTTTGTAGAATTAAAAGAGATTTATGAATGATTTATGTTAATGAAGTCGAAATTATGCTAAATTGATCATGTTTTTGATGATCTATTGCATGATGATTGTGTTTATCTCTTGGAATTAGTGAATATATTTGGTTTGCTAAAGGGACCTTACATGGAAGATAGGATTCATTCTAATTAATTAAGAACCTCCCGAATCAGTTAAAATAATTTTGTGTTATGGGAGTTAACTTGAGTCAATGAGGTAATAATTTGTTAACAACTCTCTTAACCGATTAATGCAAGTCTGGTAGTTAGAAAGCTTTCAAGTCAGAAACATAGTCATCAATTAAGGCTTACTCTAATCAATTAAAGGAAATCTGTGAAAAAGAGAAACTATCGTGCAAGAATTTAATTTTAAAATAAAAAAATTAAACAGGTGGTATTGGACATCACCCACTTAAAACATGGGTAACTGGTTATTAACTTCCCATAAAAAAACCCTCCACCTATTTAGAGTGTTAATTACATTGAAAATCAATTTTCAATAGCCTTTAGATTCTCCTTTCCCTATCTTCCTCTGAAACTCGAGAACTAAGAAAGAAAATCACATGGCAAAAACATCTCTTACCCATAAAGTAGCTAAAAAAGAAAAAGGAAAAGGGAAAGCTAATGATCTTCTATCATATCCCTCTAAGAAGAAAGGAAAAATTGGAGAATCTTCAGCAGAGACGAAAAAGGGAAGTAAAAAGAAAAAGATAAAGAAAGATAAAGGACCGACAGATGCAAAAACCACCACAGGGAAAAGTACTGGTTCCTCTTCTCGATTTTGAAATGACTTACATACTAATAGATTGAGGAAGATTAAGAATGCTACAGTAACTTATGGGAAATTTATTGACTGCGAAAGTTTTAATGATTCACCAGAAGTAAAAAAAGATCTTGAGGGATATTATGAAATATTAAAGTTAAGATATATGAATACATTTGAAGATAGAATGTTTAGCCCTCCTTTGATTAAGGATTTATATTCTAGCATTGCCATTGACCAAACTAAACTAGATGATAAAAAAGAATTTGTAGAGGATAGCTTAAATGTGTTCTTAGATGGAAGAGATTTACAAATTATTGCTCAAGATTTAGGAAAATTATTAAAAATAGAATTTGAAATAGAAGAGTACAAAATGCTTGAGAAATATAATCCAAACCATCTTGGGGAGATTGTAACTGGAAAAAGGGAGAAGTTTCCTTCTAGGAGCTATGCTAGTGAGATTAAGAATGCTCAACTTAGGATTCTCTACTATTTCATAGCAACGACCCTACATGGAAGAAGTAGTAGTTTTACTTATGTGAGTGCATAAGACTTGTGGCTAATGAAAGTAGTTTTCGATGAAATTCCATTAAATGTGGGAAGGTATATGGTTGAAAGATTCAGGGTAACCCTACTAGGAGACAAAGCAAACTTGCCTTATGGGAATATTCTTATAGCTTTGGTGTAAAAGAAAAGAAACTGGAATGGAAGATTTCAATATGATCTTACAAGGAATAAGGATCAGGGGATATTTTTAGGAAGTGTACTGAAGATGGGTTACAAGATTGAGAGAAATGAGTGTATGAAGATCACAAAAGGTACACCTTTGCCCCCTAATTAGTAGTCCTTCAACACCCTTCACCAGGGCCTGTCAACCCCCTATTTAAAGTGACATGATGTTTAATCTCCTTATGAGAATAGATGGAAAGTTAACTGATCAGGTTGAGAAGATTGTAAAGATTCAAGAAAAACTTCAATAGCTTGAAGCCTTATGTCACAACCTAATTTCTCGGGCTATGACCGGCGCATGTGCTCAATGAGCATAGCTCACTAAGCCCAAGCAAGCCTATCCATTTACCTTTGCTTAACAAATTTATCATATCATGCATACACACACACACACTTTTTCCCGGGTGTGAACATAGCCAAAACACAATGGCATTATCGATAATAATATACATACACTATACCAGTCATGTATTTAGCAATTTACATTGTATACACATATTCACATTGTTAAATTGTATTCACAATACAAAAGGACCCATGACTTCCAGCGGAGACATTTACAATAAAAGGGATTACTATCGAATGCCAGACACATACCCAGGAGATGCACTATGGGGACTCCTCGATCTAGGGTCCAATAGTCACCTTATATGAAAACATGAATTTTTATAAAACGTGAGTACAATACTCAGTGAG
>NC_030858.1:24604290-24639475 GCF_000208745.1 Theobroma cacao
CCAACAAGGAACCCTAGAGAAATTGAATATTTCTTTTGTGTTTTTGTTCATAACCATGCTTAACTATCCCTAAACACTAACATAGTCTAAAATCAAATTATTCCAACAACAATTCCTCTTTCATACCCATTTTTCAGAATTGAATTCATCATGATAACTCAATATTCAACCATGGAAATCAAGAACAAAAGCATGGGTAAGCTAGGTATCAAGGAGAATTAAAGAAATTTTAACTTACCTAGCTTTTTTCCTTGATTTCTTCACTTTTTGTTTGAATTTCGACCTAGGTTTTCTTGTTTTTCCTTTTGTTCTTCCTTTTTTCTTGTTGCTGGATGCCTAGGCCGAATATGGTGAGGGAATTGGGGATTTAATGGGCTGATTTCTATAGAAAATAATAAAATAATCAAGCATGCAATGTGTCACATGCTTATTGGCCCAATTTTTAACTTTTTGAATTTTTCTTCTTAATTTTCCACCACAAATATTCTGGTATTTATCCAATCCTACCACAATTAAAATCCCTTGGTCTTGACAAGTACTGGGGTGAATATTTTACTGATTTGCCCTCAAGACGAAAAAATTACGATTTTGCCCCTATACTCCGAAATGTACCGAAATCTCATTATTTCTACTTTTCAACCTAAAATAACACTAATATTGATCAATATTAACCAAATGAGGCAAAATTTGTTTAAAAGAATTCCCGTTTAGTCCTCTAGTGGCAAAATTACCATTTTGCCCTTATGCCCCATAAATACCGAGAATCACAATTTTTCACTGCTAAACATCATTTTATACTCCAATAATCATAATTATATTTCATATAATTATTCTTGGTCAAATGTGATCAAATCTTGGCTAAAAATCTCCATTTTATCATCAAATGGTAAAATAACCGTTTTGTCCCTAATTGGTCAATTTTCTGATGGACTTCAAACTAGACCTTGAACTCCAAATCACTATTCTAAGCCATTCTGTTGGTTTTAAAATTTTCAAATTCCTCTTAGAATTTCTATTTGAACTAGTTCAAGGCTCTATTTAACTTAGTTGTACCACTCGGTACAATATCGTCTTTTAATCGAGCTTGACAAGGTCTCACACCTTATTACGTCCAGCCCAAGAAACCAAAGTTCTTGTAGCCCCAGCCTTTACTGCAAGTCAGTCAAGTGAAAGAATAGCTACAGAACAGTTTAAAAGTGTTGTTTCTAGTCATGAAAGGGAAACTGAAAAAGGAAATACTTGAAAATACATATGTGAATTAGGCTGAAAATAAGGATTTTGGAAAAAAGAATATTAAACAATATGAATAGGAAAACGAAAAACAACCACCCACAGAAGAGCATGAGGAAGAAAGAGGAATGGAAAAAGAACCAACCATAAAAGAGAATGAGGAAGAAAGAAAAATGGAGAAAGAACCTCAAGTGGAAAAGAGCACTCAACTAGTGGAATGAATGGTGTAAGTTCTCCTAGAGAATTTGAAGAAATTCTTATCTTTGACTTTATCAGAGATATTTTGAAGGAGGTTAGAGCTGACCAGACATAACAACAAGCAGAGATGTATCAAGAAGTTCAGTTAGCTCCACAAAAGACTAAATAAATTGCAGGAGAAGCAAATCCAAACAAGGGTAAAGCTGTTGATACTGCTCTTGTCACAAAGCAAACTGCAGGAAAGGGAATAAAAACTATAGCCACCATGACCAAAACTTTCAAAAGAAGAAAGTCTGCCAGACTAGCATTAACCTCCACTCAAAAGTCCTCTAAACCTATAACCCCATAGTCCATTTCATCAGACTTTCCATCCTACTCCTTTCCCAAACCTCTCAATGTTCATTTTGGCATGAATGAATCCTCATCTCCATTCGATTTAGATTATAACCTTTTTAGATGATACCAAAAAGGGGGGAAAATAGGAAGACCAAAAAATAGGATTAAGAATTAGAGTTGATAGGAATGATGAACTCGGACATTAAGTTATGCTTTTATTGTCCTTGCTTTGGTATGTTTTTTTGTTTATTTTGTGGTGAACAATGTTGAACAATGTTTGTGTGGTTTATATGTTTTATGATGTTGTTATGTGTTGAACTATGTTTATATGGGTTATGTGGCTTATGTTGTGCTAAGTTTTTATATTTTTATGTTGAACTTACATTGAATGGTTGAACATAGAATATATACATACATATATGTATATATATGCTCATGTGTTTGGATGGCCTTATGTTGGATAATTTTATTAGAGCATATATTTAGGGGGAGCACATACTCAAAGGGAGCAATCCCAAAACTACACATAAATTACTTTTATATATAGACATTACACTCTTTATCTAGAAGTGTTTTGTCAACATCAAAAAAGGGGAGAATGTTGACTCCATACATTTTTTATGATAACAAAACATTCCTCATTCATTAATGTCTAATCTTATTATTTAAGGGCGTAAGATTTAATTTAATACCCCTGACAAAGTTGTTAATTAAAAGCAAGTCAAGGAGCTTTCTAAGTTTAATGAAGAGTTAATCAGTTAAGAGGGAAAGGGCAAGTAATGAACAAAAACAAAACCTTAGTAACTAATTATTAAAGGACCTTAATCAATTAAGGCACGACTATGTGATAAGCTAAAGAAAAACAAAAATATGCTAATCGATTAAGAGGTCTGGTTAATCAGTTAAAGCACAAGGTCCTAGCATCTTCAAGTGTCAAAAACAAGTTTAAGAATATAGTTGATTGTTGAAGGGAGCCTAAATAGAGAAGTTCAAAATTTGAAGATCTTCTAGTCGATTAAAGCTAATTTTAATCAGTTATGGTTGAAGAAAGTAAAGGTTCAATCAGGTAAGGAAAGAGCTAACCAATTAAAGGAAGACTACTATGTAGAAAAGTGAAAACAGAAAGTTTGTAATCAATTAGAGCCTACCATAATCAGTTAGAAAAAGTCTAATAAAGAAGAAAATTTTGAAAATAGAGACACTTAATTGGTTAGAGCCTCCTATAATCGGTTAGAGTAGAGAACACGGCAGCAAGACAGTGCAAGGTAGAGAAACTGTAATAGATTAAAGCAACTTGTAACTAGTTAGCTGAAGTCTATTTGCCTTTTTGAATTTTAACATTAAAGGACAAAATAACGACTAGAAGTGCATCAAAGTTATTTCGAACGGCTAGAAACTGTTTCCAACAAAAAAATTTGACTCCTTATGTATAAAAAGAAGCTTGAATGGTTAAAGAAAGTAGATTTGAAGAGAAAAAAGCTATTTTGAGCAAATTACCAAATATTCTTCACCAAAAATACTTGTTTTTCTTCAAAATCCAAAAAAAGTGTTTAAGCTTTATTGTAATTTGTCCAGACTTGTAAAGGTACTTAGTTGTACTTCTTTTTCTTCTATTTCTTGGAAAATTAGAATGTAGGAAGCACCCTAAAGCTTATTGTAAGGGATTAAAGTTTGGGTTAGAAGCTCACCTTGTAAAAGTTTGGTGGAAGCTGTTAATTCCATTAATTTAGTGAAGTTGGGTTGAAAATCCTTGATTGGGAGATCAAGATAGTGGATGTAGGTCAAACAAACCAAACCACTATAAATAGTTTTGCATTGCCCACTTCTCTATACCCTTCCTTACTTGGTGTATTTTTGCTACCACAAGCTCCATATCTATTTTGCTCTAATCTATTAAAAGCACTATCATTTTAAAAGGGCTGATTCTAAAATTTTTAGTGCTATTCACCCCCCTTATTACTCCATTAGGACTAGCATTTTGTCATAGCCTAAATCCCGGGCCATGACCGACGCAAGGGCATAATGGTCATAGCCCATTAAGCCTAAGCAAGCCCTTTTATGCAATCCCGATCATCGTTCCCAACCATCATTTCTAAAATCACATATTGTAATTCTCTACAAAAATATTTCAGTAATATTTTATAATGACCCAATACTTACAATTTTATTATGTCAAAATAATGTCACCCGTCTACCAACCCTTAGTGGCATTAGTAATCAAATATACATATTTGACTTATAACATGAATACTAGCGGATTTCATTACATATGTGTGTTCACAGGTAATAGACCCTTGACCATCAACGGAGTGACCATGGGTGAAGGTACAACTACTGAGATGCCATAGTACCTACCAAAAAGGTGATCATACGTGGACAACTCAATCTAGGTCCCAACTACCTCTAAATCTGAAAACATTAAGTTTAAAAACATGAATATAAAACTCAGTGAGTGAACATAAGAAGGGAACAAGCAATCGATTGGAAGAATTTGGAAATCATGATGCATTTGTTTCAAAAACAATGCAATTGATTTAATTTCTTACTAAAAACCCTTCATTTCAAACATTGATTAATAACCTCATAGTTTTGCAAGAACCCATGATCAATCCATGAAGTTAAATGGGTGAAAAATAGGTCAAAATGAAGCAAGGTAGCAAGTTTCTCGCTATAGCTAGAAATAGGCTTAGTTTGCATATGTTTTAGTTTTTCTAGCATATCTCCCACTAAAGAAGTGAAATTGACCTGAATTTTGGACCATTAGAAAGCTGAGAGGCTCAGATACAACTTTTATGTTTTCCACTTTTCCAAGTTCTGACTGGAAGGTGGTCAAAATTGTTCTCAAAGTGGAAGAACTGCACTAGAATTTTGGGTCTACCCGAGAGTTTCTCGCTGCAGCGAGAATTCTTTTTCGCTGTAGCGAGAAACAGGGCTGCTTTGTGCCCCCACCACCCGAGAGTTTCTCACTGCAGCAAGATTCAGGGTAGATGACAATTAAGGTGTTTTCACATGCCACAAAATCCATTCGTACCATATTGCAAATCAAAGTGAACACATTGACAATAATCAAGTTTCTCATTATTCATTTCAATCATATATTATAATCATAAACTTTCTATCACATATACATATATAAACATATAACAACGTACACCACCCCACTTCATTCATCGTCATAGCCGACTTATCACCATCGGCTTATGCGCACTCCCTACTCTCAGATAGCTAGGTCATCATCAGCTTATGCGCACTTTTACTCACACATAGCCAAGTCAACATCGGCTTATGCGAACTCCTACTCACACATAGCCGGGTCATCATCAACTCATGTACACTTCGACATTGCACATAATTGGGTCATCATTATCACACAACATTATTCATCAATGCACAACACATATTCATATATATACATACCAACATAATATAGGAGCACATGGATTTATCTTTTTCCATATTTCACATTTTCACAACATCAAAACATTTTATCAAGGGCTTGTTCCCATGTATAATTTAATGAAAACCAAGTAAAATCATTTAAATGCTTCATCCGAACACATATGTATTTCTTAAAAACACTTTGATGCAAGTTCACTCACTAGTCTTGTTGATTCTTTTGCTTGACTCTAGCCTAAACTAATGCTCCAAATGGACATATGAGGCCTTGTTGGAACCCATACATGCACAATATCACCACCAACCCAAATTGGCATTAATATAATTCCAAAAGCTCTTTCCTAAATCAAGTTCTGCTAGTTATTCCTAACTAGTTTCCAATTGCCATTAAGTGGCTAGTTATTTACTCTACTCTAGTCACACTAAAAATGATTAACAATCTCAACAATAGATTAACTCACCACTCTAATCATCAACCATTATCAACAACTTGAAAATTAAACCTAATTCATTACTCACCTTAGTGGTTTTTTTGTAGTTGAATTCCTTTTCAAAAGCTTCCAAGCTATTGTGGACAATCTCCCTCTCTTCTCTACTCGTCCAGCTTGTGAGAAAATATGCCAAGGAAAGACCTTTAAGGGCTTTTGAGGTGTATAAGAGAAACAGTATGAAAAACCCTATGAAAAGGTGTAGAAAAACACAAGGTTTAGGGTTACCATGGGAGGCTTCCATGGAAGATGAAGAAAACATGAAACGGAGAGAAGAGAGGGGAAGAAGAAGAAGAGTTGCTGGAAGCTACTGGAAATTTGCTGGAGCTTTAGATATTTATATCTAAAGTTTATCCATTTCTTACATAAATTACCAAAATGCCCTTAACATGGTGACTTTGTCTTTCTCTCATCCTTTGTGCAACTTTTTACTCTTTTGGCACTGGGGCAAGGTCCATAATAGTCTAAAAATACTCAAGTTCATGAAAACATAAAAATTTAAAATCAAGATGTAAAATGACCATTTTACCCTTATTGTGGAAATTATCATTATTTTTATCTTTTTCATTTATTTTACCATCATCAACATCATTCATTCATTCCTTAGGCCTATTTAGACCTTAATAGCATTAAAAAAACCTACTCGTAGGAGCTCACCAAATGAAATTACAAAATTATCCCTGGTCCGCATTATCACGTCTATTTCTAGTTATGTGTCTATGGAGATCGAGATTTCACAGGTTCACTTCTGAATTACCCTTTTTAACTCGATAATTAACCTCAATTGGCATTTATAAACTTTATTAGCCACCGTATCAAAATACGAGGTACTACAGTCTCCCTCACTTAAAATGAATTTGTCCTCGAATTCAAATCGGTGTAAGGTGAATAATCAAAGTTCTAAAGTTCTGCCACATTACTTCCATTGGCCATTCTTAACATAAGATATATATTTATGTGTACTACTCTTGTTGGATCAAAATAATACCATTCTTCATCTTATGAAGAGAATTTAAATATGCTATTAATTCTAGTCACATATCAGTCAAATCATCCTTAAATCATCAATTATACATGTTTACTTAACCATCCACAATTCCTCTACCTCGACCTTTTATCAAACCTTCCAACATTAAAGCATTTATTCCACCATTGACTATGGGTCTAAATCATCAACCAACGTCTATTCTGTTTTACATACTTCCATACAAATTCCATTCGAGCATTTCATAATATGTAAGGATCAAAACAAGCTTTATTTATTTAAGATATATTTAACATCATGGATGATTCAAATATAGTAACTATTAGTAACCATATTCCCAAAAACAAAATTTCAGTACTTTCATGATCGAGTGCTTACTAGATAAATCTTAACTTATACCACGAAGCATTTCAATAAGTCATGACATTCACATGCCTCTTATGATCTTAACCAATCCCTTTAATCAATAACTCAACTTCTCGAGGTTAAACTTGCTCAAAATTTTTCTTTAAGGTTCATTTCCAAGTCTCATCTTGATTACTAATCATTTCTATATTTCCAATGTCGTAGCTAATTTATTCATCATCAATCACATACAGCATATCTAACTTGAAATTCTTCAAATTTACTCCAAATGCTAAATCTTGTGAACTTATTAGTTTATCAGTCCAAAGATGAAATTTGACACTTACCTCTCCTTAAGTGTACTTAAAAATCAAGGAATCATTTACTAAGACCTTTTCGAAATCAACTTCTTTAGCCCTTTTTCCTTAGAAAATTAAATCCATAATCCTTCATTTTGAATCATGTGCTCTATGCCAATCAAGGCAGATTTTATAGTTTTAATTACATGAATTCAAATGCACACCTTTACGCATAAGCTATAAATTTTTACCCAAATCTCCATAAGTCAAAACCTTGTATTGAAGCTATACCAGTGCTCATACGTTCTATTCCATTAGCCTTTAGAGAATTAAATCTATGGCATACTTCTCTATTTGGGTACTTCATAATAGCCTAACAAATTCTAGCTTACAATTAAGCTAGTTCATATGCCAAGCCTCTCAGGCTGTATCAAAACACCAAATTTGATCACGATATAATAAACATTGAGGAACTTATACCAAAAGTATAAACACTTACTTTTAAGCTAACAACATTATAACCAACCTGTTCACTGCCAAAATCACTAATAAATCATCTTAATCACTGTCTAGCGCTATAACCATTGATAGAATATTATCATTGAATCAAAATATAACCAACTCCATATGAGTTTTTTTTTTTTGCAACATATATATCCATACATATATATTTTTCCAAAAATTTTAACTTCGGCTAGCCTTAGGCATATCAAGCACAATAAGCCATCTGTAAAACAAAAATAACCAATAATCAAGTTTAGAATTATTTCTTCTTATAGTTGGTTAGATCATGCTCATCATTTGTGATGAATACACAAAACTGATCTTATTAAGGTCTAAGTAGACCTAAGGAATAAATGAATGATGCATATAATAATGAAATAAATGAAGAAATTTAGAAAAATCATAATTTCCACTATAGGGGTAAAATGGTCATTTTGGGTCTTAAGTTTAAATTTTTTAGTTTTCATGAGCCCGAGTACCTCTAATCTCTTGTGGACCTTTTCTCAGTGTCAAAAGAGTAAAAATTTTGAGCCAAAGGGAAAAAGAAGGCAAAGTCAACTATGCAATGGCATTTTTGTTAATAAGTGGAACGTTAGTCAACTATAGGATAAATATCAAATTTTTCTAGAACTTTCTCCTCACTTCCAGCAACTTCTTTTTCTTCTTCCCATTTCTTTTCTCCATTTCACATTTTTCCATTTTCCATGGAAGCCATCCCTTGAAAACCTCCATAACCTTTTCAAAGTAATTTGAATTATCTTGCTTTGGCACACTTTTTCATAGGATTCTTTGTGCTCTTTCACTTTTACACCTTAAGAACCCTCAAAAGTCTTTCCTCAATACTTTCTCTCATTAGTTCGGCATTTTAGAGTGAGAGAGAAGCTTTCCATAATATCTTGACAAACTCTTGAAAAGGAATTCAACTACAAAACCACTAATGTGAGTAGTGAGTTAGGTTTGATTTTAAGTTGTTGATGAATGGCCAATGATTAGAATTGTGGGGTACTTTATTGTTGAAGGTTACATGCTTATGTTTAGTGTGACTAGAGTAGTGTGAATAAATAGCCAATCAAATGGTAATTGGGAGCTAGTTAGGAATAACTAGCAAAACTTGATTTAGGAAAATAGCTTTCGGAATAATATTCATGTCAATTGAGTTGGTATGATGCTATTATGTGTGATAGCCTCCAATGAGACCCCACATCTTCATTTGGAGCAATAATCAAAGTTGAAATCGATCAAGGAATCAACAAAGATGTGAGTGAACTTGCATTAAAATGTTTTGGAATAAAGGATTATATGCTTGATTGAACCATTTAAAATATTTTATTGGTTTTTCTTTAAAATTTGCATGGGAACAAGCCCTTGATGAAATGTTCTTATATTGTGAAATGCACAACGTGATTAGTTCATGTGTTTCTACATTATGTTGATGTGTATGTATGCAGTGAATGGCACTATTGGGTGACAATTGTAACCGTGCATGTGCGGTGTGGTAGTGCACATGACGGTGATAGTGGTGTGCTATGTAAATGCACACACTGATGATATATGCCATGTGTGTGATAGTGGTGTGCAGTGTGGGTGCACACACTAATGATATATGCTATGTGCATGATAGTGGTGTGTTGTGTGAGTACACACACTGATGATATATTGCATGTGCGATGTGGGAGTGCACATGATGATATTGCCTTGTGCTGTGTGGGAGTGCACAAGATGATTCTAGCTATGTGTGATGTGGAAGTGCACATGAGCTGGTGAGATGGGAGTGGTATACATGCATACACATACATAGAGAGGTTAAGGAAAGTATTATGTGTTTGCATTGAATATTGAATGTTAATATTTGACAAATGTTTTCCAATTGATTGTCACCGCAACAAAAAAAATTCATTTTCGTTGTGATCAAAATTCTTTTAATTTCATTGCCTTGTTTCTCACTGCAGCGAAATTCATTCTGGCTATAGCGAGAAACTCTCGGGTGCTGGGCTCTTGACTAGCCCAGAATTTCACTATAGAAAAAATGTATTCTCGCTGTAGTGAGAAACTCTCGGGTGGTTGGGTAAAATGCCTGCCTAAATTTTCGCTGCAGCGAAAATGCATTCTCACTGCAACGAGAAACTCTCGGGTTGTTGATCCAAAACTTTGCCTTGAAGTTCACTACAGCGAAAAGGCATTCTCACTACAGCGTATTTGCTCTGCTATGGTTGCCTTGCTTGAACTCTACTGTACTTTTCACTTTTTAATTTTTTTATTGATCATGGATCTTTCAATACTAAGGCACTAAATAATCAAGAGTTGAATTAAGGGGTTTTAACAAGAAATTAAGCTAAATTACATTGTTTTCAACATAAGTGCATCAATCATGTTTCCTAAAAACTTCCCGTATTAATGCTTGTTCCCTTCCTATGTTCGCTTATTAGGTTTATACTCACTCTTTTCAACTTCATGGTTTCAGATTCAGAGGCAGTTAGGACCTAGATCGAGGTGTCCACCTTTATTTACCTTTTGGTAGGTACCATGGCATTCAGTAGCCGTACACGTACCAAGAGTCACTCCGCCAGTAGTCAAGGGTCCTCTGCATGTGTATATGTTCACCTGATGTAAATTGCTAAGATTTATATTATAAACAATATGTGTATATTTTGATTGATGGTGCCACAATGAGTTGGCAGTAGATGACACTATTTTTGGGATGATACAAATATAAGTATTTGGTTGTTATGATATATTATGGGAACACTTATAATTGAGAATTAAGAATTGAGATTGATAGAATGATGAACAGGATCATATAATAAAGCTTGCTTGGGCTTAGTGGGCTATGCCCATTAGGTCCATGCGCCGGTCATGGCCCGAAAATTGAGATATGACAAAGTATTTTGAGATGTCATCAATAAATACCACCACAAACTTGTCCAAATAAGGCTTGAACACTCAGTTCATCAAATCCATAAATGTCGCAGAGGCATTCGTAAGCCCAAATGACATTACTAAAAACTCATAATGCCCATATCTTGTTCGAAATGCGGTCTTTGGTATGTCCTCATTCCCGATCCTTAACTGATGGTACCCAAATCGTAGATCTATTTTACAGAAACATTGTGCTCTTTATAGTTGGTCAAATAAATCATCTATTCTTAGAAGGGGGTACTTATTCTTCACCGTCACTTTATTAAGTTGTCGGTAGTCAATACACAATTTAAGTGACCTATCTTTCTTCTTGACAAATAGCATCGGTGATCCCTATGGTGAGATGCTAGGGTGGATGAAACCTTTGTCTAACAAATCTTTTAACTGATCTTTAAGTTCCTTAAGCTCCACCGGTGCCATTTGGTATAAGGGTATGGATATGGGTCTAGTATCCGGAATCAAGTCTATACAAAATTCAATCTCTCGCTCAGAAGGCAAACTTGGTAATTCCTCTGGAAATACATCTACAAATTCATTCACTACCAACACTTTGTTTATATGCCTGACTTCGCTTGGGTATCTCTCATAATAGCCAAGTAACCTAGACAACCCTATCTTAATAGCCTTTTAGTAGACATGACGGATATTAAATTGGTTGGAGCATTACTTTTATCCTCTTAAATACTAAATGATGGCTCACCTGGAAAATCGAATCTAACCAATTTATGATAACAGTCCACGTTGGCATGGCACGGCGATAGCAAATCCATTCCCAAGATCACATCAAAATCTAAGGTGTCTAATATCTCTAGATTTACCAAAGTATCTTTGTCCTTGACTCGAACTACACAAGACCTATATTCCCAGTTTGCCACAATACCCCCCTTAAAGGGGTAGACACCACTAACTGTTCTTATCTCCTAACATGATCTTTACCCAACCGAAGTGCAAAACAGAGAGAAACAAAAGAGTGGGTGGAACCAATATCAAATAATGCTTGAGCATTCATATCACAAATAGAACGAGTACTTGAGACCACTGCATTGGATGTCTAAGCCTCCTAAAGTGTTAAAGCATATACTCTCGCATGGCCCCTACCAGCAGAACTCTGATGTCCAAACCTAGAGGGCCTGCTTTGAGAGGAAGTAACAACACCTTTGCCTCTCGATCCACTAGCCTCCCGATTAGATGAGGCGGCAACTGAAGGAATAGATGAAGCTGGCTGAATAAAGTTACGAGCGGAACCTTGTAATTGATGAGCCATCGGGTAACTCCTCCTCAAATGTCTAGGTTAACCACACACATAAAAAACTCTCGTAGCACGAAAGAATCGTCCACTATGTCGTACCCCATAAGTATTGCAACGATTGATAGCTTGACTACCTTGCCTTGAATCTTACTGCCTCCCAACACTGTAGGTTTTCTATCCCAATCTAATGTTGGCACTATTCAAGTCACTCCCTTGTTAGGGTAACCATCAGTCCCTTTGTGGGCCTTCACGGCCAGAAGATGAAATACCACTACTGAAGTTTCTAAGACCTTGATGGCCCTCTATCTTGGCCCTCTTGATTCTATCCTTTGCAGCCCTAATCTCGTTGCTCCTTATCTCAATTTGCTGAACGTAGTCCATGGCTGCAGAATAGGTATCAAAATCCTTGGATGCTATAGCCCTAAACAGTGGCTCCACTAGCCCATCCATAAATATTCGAATCTTCATTTCCTAAGTAGAAACTAGATAAGGCGCATACCGAGCCAACTATATGAATTTGATGTCATATTTTGACACCGTCATACTTGGGGTCTGTACTAATGCCTCAAACTCCCTAGCTCTTACATTTCGTACATTGATGGGTAAGAATCGATCCAAGAAAGCTATATTGAACTTATTCCAAGTCAATAGTGTTGCATCCGTCGGCCTACCTCTACGCAAGAAGCCATACCACTCTTGTACCACATCTTCTAATCGAAAAAACAGCTAGCTCAACTGATCTGGTACTAGAACATCCCAAGGCATTACAAATTTTTTTCATCTTGTCTAAGAAAACCTAAGGTTTCTTCGATGCATCAGACACTGTAAATGATAGAGGCTTAAGCTTCAGGAAGTCAGGAAGTGAAACTTTTACATGACGCCTCTTAACCTTTAGATGTTGGCAATCAGCCTGTCCTTGTGAACTAGGGGACATTTGTGCTACATGCCTCCCCTCTACTATTCTCTATATGTCGTCCATATGGGTTGCGATCATCTCCACAACTCTATTAACTCCCTGTAAACCTGCAGCCAAGTCCTCAATGGTAATGCCCCTTAGTTGGGTGTCTATCCACATCACCTAGAGACTGTTCCTCCTCATGTCTACTCACATGCGTATTTGCCATCACCGACCTAGGGGCCCCACCACGTCTACCTCACCCTTTAGGGGTGGATGCCCGTGACTTAATCGTTGTCTCATTATGAGCATCTTGCTCCCCTGTCCTTCTCGAAGTGGCTCGTGTCTTAGGCGATATTTTTACCTAGACAAGGGCAAACACCTGTTATTAAACACATTTTATAATCATTCCTAAAGGAAAAGGTGGTTTCTAGAATAGGCAATCTATGTGATCTTTTAGTTGTGAAATGTGCTGCGGTTCACAATTCACAACTGAAGTTTTCACATAAAGACCCGATACTCCGTTTAACCTAATAAAAAGACATCCTAGGACCTAAACAACCTAGGGCTCTGATATTAACTTTGTCACAACCCAATTTTTAAGCCATGATCGGTGCATGGGCCCAATGGGCACAGCCCACTAAGCCCAAGTAAGCCTCTTTATGTAGTCTTGTCCATCATTTCATCCATCAATCCTAAAGTCACATTTCGTAATACTCAACTATAAGTGCTTTAATAATGTTCTATGATAATCAAATACTTGCATTTGTATAAACCCAAAATAATGTCACCTATTGCCAACTCATAGTGACATCATCAATCAAAATGTATACATAGTGTTTATAACATGAATCTTAGTAATTTACATCATGTATACGTATACACAAGCAAAAGACTCTTGTCTACCAGCAGAGTTACTTTGGGTGAAGGTACAGCTACTGAATGCCATGGCACCTACCAAAAGGTGAGTGTAAATGGACACTTCAATCTAGGTCCCAACTACCTTTGAATCTGAAAAACATGAAGTTGAAAAGAGTAAGTATGAATCTAGTGAGTGAACATAAGAAGGGAACAAGCAAATGATAAGGAAGATTTAGAAATCATGATGCACTTGTGCTAAAAACAATGCAATTTAGTTTAATTTCTTATAAAACCCCTCGATTCAACCTTTGGTTATTTAACCCCTTAGTGTTGAAAGATCCATGATCAACAATGAAGTTGAAAAGTGAAAAACTACAGTAGAAATCCAAGTGAGACGTGAGTTTTTCGCTACAATGAGAATGCAATTTTGCTACAGCAAAAATCAGGGCAAGCATTTAAGCTGTCCACTTGAAAGTTTCTCGCCACAACAAGAATGCATTTTCGCTGCAGCGAAAACTAGGGCTAAGTCAAGCCCCAAAGCACCGAAGAGTTTCTCGCCACAGTGAGAATGCTATTTCGTTATAGCGAGAAATAGGGCAATGAAGTTAAAAGGATTCTTGTTACAACAAAAATCCATTCTTGCTGCAATGAAAATCAATTTGGAAGCATTTTACAATCTCAACATTCAACATTCAATGCAATCACATAATATTTTCCCTAACTTATCTATGGTATGTGTAAACATGTATACAACTATCGGCTCACCAACTCATGTGCACTCGCACACCGCATATAGCTGAAATCATCATGTGCATTCCCATACCGCACAAGACAGTATCATCATGTACTCTCCCACACCAATCATCACCGGCATGTGCACTCCCACACCGCATACACTCGGTTCTAATTATCACACAACATTATTGTTCAAGGCATAACATACATATCATCATAATATAGGAACACATGAATTCATTACTTTACACACTTCACAACATAAAAACATTTCATCAAGGGCTTGTTCCCATGCATATTTTTTTAAAGAAAAGACGAATAAAATATTTCAAGTGACTCAATCAAACACAAATGCATTTATCCCAAAACATTTTAATGCCAGTTCACTCACTTGTCTTTGTTGATTCTTTAATAGACTCCAACTTCCACTAATGCTCCAAGTGGAGATGTGGAGTCTTGTTGGAACCTATCACACACAATAGCATCACAACTAACTCAATTTACATGAACATTATTTCAAAAGCTATTTCCTAAATCAAACTTTACTAGTTATTCGTAACTAGTTTCCAATTACCATTTGACTAGTCATTTATTTGTACTCTTCTAGTCACGCTAGGAATAAATAAACAACCCTCAACAATAAAACAGCCCACAACTCTAATTATTGGCCATCATCAACAACTTAAAAATCAGCCCTAACTCACTACTCACCTTGGTGGTTTTGTAGTTGAATTCCTTTTTCAAGAGTTTCTTTCAAGCTATTATGGAAAGTCTTTCTCTCTCTTTTTTTCTCTCTCTAAAATGTCCAGCTAGTGAGAGAAAGTACTGAGGAAAGACAATTGAGGGCTCTTGAGGTGACAGAGTGAAAGAACACGAAATATCCTATGAAAAAGTGTATATAAAAAAAACATAAGGTTTGGAGTTTCTATGAGAAAGTCATGGAGATTTCAAGGATGGCTTCCATGGAAGATGGAAAGCTGGAAATGGGAAGGAGAAATGGGAAGAAGAAGAAGAAGCTGTTGGAAGTGAGGAGAATGTGCTGGAAAAATGAGATATTTATGACTAGGGTTGACTAAAGTTTCACATATTTACAAAAATGTCATTGCATAGTTGACTTTGCCTTCTTCTTTCCTTTGGTTCAAACTTTTTATTCTTTTGACACTGAGAAAAAGTCCACAATAGATTAGAGGTACTCGAATTCATGAAAACTTAGAAATTTATACCTGAGACCTAAAAAGACCATTTTACCCCTATGTGGAATTATCATTATTTTTATTTTCTTCGTTTATTTCATTATTATATGCATCATTCATTTATTCCTTAGGCCTACTTAAACCTTAATAATATTAAAAAAACCCACTTCTAGGAACTCACCAAAAAAATGATAGAACTACCCCTAATCCACGTCATCATGTCTACCTCTGCTACACGTCTATGAATGTCGAGGTTTCACAAAGTTGTTCTTTTTTACTTTAGCACACCTACAAGAGACTTTCTCATTTGATTGTTGGTATCCAAATTGCTTTGGATCCTTGAAGGTTAGTCTCATTACATAAAGTTTCTTTTGGAACCCACGCTAGTCTAATCCAATAAGATAAACTTTTTCTAATTGGACAACATGAATAATGGCCATAAAATTAACAATGATTGCATTTTTCAATCTAGAAAAGGAGGGATTCATGAAAACTTTCTGTTTTTCATTTGTCAAATCTTCAAGCTTCATTTTCACATCTAAAATTTCCTTCTCTAAAAAATCAATTTTCTTTTAGCAAGCTTCAAAATTAATTTTCAATTTTTCATTTTATTTTTCCAAATCATCTTTTGCCTTCAACAAAAATTAATTTTCAACACTAAGTTTTAAAATCATTTTCTTGTATTTCAAATTCACGTTCTCAAATTCACAAGCTAATTCTTCAAAGGCATCTTGCAATTCACCAAATGAATAGGAAATGGATTCACAAGATGAGGAGTTTACCTTAAGCCCTTTAAGAGCCAAGAAGCATGATTCAGATTGGATTGAGGATTGAATTTCACTTGATTCCTCATCTTACCTTGTCATTTGTTGTGCATTAACTTTCACAAGGCTTTTCTTGTAATTTCTCCTCTTTTTTTGTTTTCGCATACAACTTTTCCTATTTTTCCCAAATCTCCTCAGCACTTTCACACTTTGAAACTCTCTTGTAATCATTAACATCAAGTGCACAAAGAAAAGTATGCAAACCCTTGGCATTGAGTTGTACCATATCCATGTCACTTGTATCCCATTCTCTTTCTTCCATGGTTGGCTTCTATGGATGATAGCACTATTATATAGAGTTATTTTGTCATATTTTAGAGGCTTAAGTAGCTAAGTTTTTGAGATTTTAGGTTTGGAATTTATTTATTTTTGTTATTTTTCTTAATTTGGCTTAATACATGTTGAGTAGTTTAGTTTAAGTTATTTTATTTTAATTTTATGTTATTTTGCTTTAAATTACTTTAAGTTTTATTTTTTTTTTACTCTTCCATTATTTTTGTAGGAAGTTTGATGAAAAGACTTAGTTGATGAAAATCCATGCAAGTATGCTGATGGCTTCATTTATACATGATGTTGTATTTTGAGCATACATTGAGCTAAAGTAGTCCAATTAACCTGATTCTTAGGCCATTGGAAAGCTAGGAGATAGTGATACAAGTTTTATGTTTTCCATGTCACCCCATTTGGATCAGCCCAAGGTGACAATTGTGTTCGAAGAGGCTAGACTACTACAATTCTGCACAGGGTAACATAAGAAATAAAGGTTGCTACTCTAAGACTCAACAGGGCATCGTAATAGGAGTCGAGAGCATAATATCGTAACACTGGGAAATGGAGGCTGTGGCAAGAATGAGCATCATACAATCATCCAAGAGCATGGCACTGCAGAGCCGAGGAAGGTAAGGCAGTGTTGCCAAACAAGTTTCCAAAATATGCATTTTCGGGATTTTTAAAACTAGGGCTTGTGAGGACTATTTAAAGGGGCATTTTTTTAGAGGTTTTTAATAGAAGATGGCAAGAAAATATTTTGGAGAAAAAGAGTTAAAAACAAAGCAAGAAAACGAGAGAATTTGAGAGAAAATTGAGATTCAAAAGCTTCAAACTATTAGTTTTTCTCTTTACTTTTGTTTTTCTTTTATTTTCTTTGACTTGGATTAATGGTTAATTTTCTTTGGATGATGTCTTTAGTTAATGCTATAAGCTAATTTACTTTTTCTAGGATTATGATGGAACTCAATAGGTAATTGGAATGCTTTATCTCTCTTTTGCATATTTACAATGGAATATGAGTTGTTTATTCTAATTCTATGTTTAATGCTTCTAATTGCTTGATCACAAATTAGATTGATATGGATATCTAACTATAACTTGATGAAGGGAGTTTAGATTAGGCCATGATGGAATAGCATGTGTTCTTAATCACTTAGTTGATTAGGTGATTTGATTTGCATACAAGATAGACATATACCTATGTGTCACATATAGCCAGGATTAGAGCAGAAACTTAATGAATCTGTCTTCAATTAAATTTACATAGACATATAGTAAATTAATTAGGATAGATATTTTTATGAGCACCTCAACAAAGAGTTGTAAATAGCTTGGGACTCTAAGTTAGCAACTTAGTCCATTGAATTAAATCTAAAGAAAGAAAAAGGATTCAGATGAAGTGTTAAGGGATATCATAATCCTAGTCTTTTAATTAAGTGTTTCTCTAGTAATTTTTTCCTTTCAATTATTAGTTTTAATTTGTTAGATTAATTTAGCTATTAAAAAATCTTTTAATTTTGATTACTTGGATAAAATTAGTTTGCTACAATTTTAGTACTTACCTTAAGTTGGTGCAATTCTCTATGGGATTCAACACTTTACGTACTTCTATGTTACTTGTTACGATACGTGCACTTGTATGAAGAAAATCAACAATAAGTTTTTAGTGCCATTGTTGGGGAATTGTTATTCCTATTTTTTGCTAATATTAATAAATAAAAAAACTAGTCTTAATTCAAGTCTTGTTTTTCTTTATTTCAGGTACTTTTAGTCATTGTATGCGAAGAATAATAAGTTTGGAGATTTTACCTTTTGATCCAGAAATTGAGAAAACTTTTCAAAGACTTCGAAAAGAAAATTTACAAACTTAAACTCACATAAAACCAATGGCTGAACAAGGGGGTAGCAAATTCAAGGGTAATTAGTGGGGGATAATAAATCTTAGAGAGATTATGTTATGTTGTTCTATGAGTGCAAGGACTACAGTCGAGCAATCGAAGGCCAACTATCCAAGCTAACAACTTTGAAATAAAGTCAGCTATCATCCAAATGATCCACACTTTAGTACAATTTGGGGGTTTACCTAATGATGACATAAATGCTCACATTTCAAATTTTCTAAAGATCTACGATACCTTCAAGCACAATGGAGTGACAGATGATGCTAATAGACTTTAATTTTTCCCTTTTTCATTATCGGACAAGGTGAAGATTTGGTTGAATTCTCTTCTTATAGGCTCCATCACAACTTAGGCTGATTTAGCTCAGAAGTTCTTAGCCAAGTTCTTTTCTCTAGCCATGACAACAAAGATGAGGAATGATATTACTTCTTTCATGCAACTCGACTCTAAATCATTGTATGAGGCCTAGCAGAGGTACAAGGATTTACTTCAGTGCTGCCCTCATATAGTCTACCAAAGTGCCTTCAAGTACAAACATTTTGTAATGGTTTGACTAGTCATATTCGAACTACTATTGATGTAGCAATTGAAAGAGCTCTCTTAGCTAAGTCTATTAATGAGGTGTAGGATTTGTTGGAAGAAATGGCATCAAATAACTATTAGTGGTCATCTAAGAGAGCAATGCTTAGAAAAGTAGCGGTGTTCATGAACTAAATGCTATCAATGAATTAATAGCGCGGGTAGCTGCCCTTACTAAAATATTTGATTCTTTTGGAGTTCAATTAGTTCATTCATCTACCTTTCAAAAAAACAATTAGTTCATTTATCTCAGAGTTCATTTTTTGATTATTATGGAAATAGGCAGGCCAGTAATCAGTGTTCAGTTAGTTCAAAATTAGTTCAATTTGTGGGGAATAAACAACAGAATAACCCTTTCTCCAACACGTACAATCTTGGGTGGAAGAACCATCCAAACTTGTCTTGGGGTAATAATCAAAGGTCTTCTTCAGCTACAAGGCCTAATATACCTATTCATTTTCAATAGCAAGCAAGGCCTTCTATGTCAGAAAATAAAACCATTTATGGAGGAGTTGCTGATGTAGTACATGGCCAAGACTGACTCCTTCATTCATAGTTAGGCAGCCTCACTAAGAGACCTTGAGACTTAAGTTGGGCAACTTGCCAACACCATTGACAATAGGTCTCAAGGTACCTTACCTAGTGACACAAAAGCTAATCTTAAAAGGGAGGGTAAGGAACATATTAAAGCTATTACTCTTAGGAGTATGAAGGAGGTTGGTATTAGTAGCAAGCAAATTGAACATCAAGATAAGTCTTTTGAGAATGGAAAAGTGATTGAGAATACTATCAAGCAAGTTCAAGAAATAAAGCGAAGGAAAAGCCACCGCCACCATTTTTTCCTCAGCATTTCCAAAACCAAAACTTGGACCGTTAATTTCAAAAATTTTTAAAGATGTTTAAGAAGCTTCACATCAACATACCTTTTGTAAAAGCTTTAAAGCAAATGCCTACTTATGTGAAGTTTCCAAAAGACATTTTAACCAAGAAAAGAAGATCAGGTGAGTATAAGACAATGGCACTCACTGAAGAGTGCAATGCAATCATTCAAAACAAGTTTCCTAAAAAACTTAAGGATCCTGTCAGCTTCACCATTTCATGCGTTATTGGTTTGTCATTTTTCACCAAGGCTTTGAGTGACTTAGGAGCTAGTATTAACTTGATGTCATTGTCAATTTATAAGAAGCTAGGTTTAGGGGAAATTAAGCCCACCACTATGACATTACAACTTGCTGACCAAACCTTCACATATTTGAGAGTTATTATTGAAGATGTGCTAGTGAAAGTTGACAAGTTCATTTTTTTGACCGATTTCATTATTCTCAATATGGAGGAGGATAGAGAAATCTCAATCTTCTTGGGGAGACTTTTTTTTCGCACTGTTAGAGCACTCATTAATGTGGTGAAAAGCGAGCTTACCTTGAAAGTGCAATGCAATCATTCAAAACAAATTTCCTAAAAAACTTAAGGATCTTGTCAGCTTTACCATTCCATGCAATATTGGTGCGTTATTTTTCACCAAAACTTTAAGTGACTTGGGAGCCAATATTAACTTGATGTCACTGTCAATTTATAAGAAGCTGGGTTTAGGGGAAATAAAGCCTACCACCATGATATTACAACTTGCTGAACGAACCCTCACATATCTAAAAGGTATTGTTGAAGATGTGCTAGTGAAAGTTGACAAGTTCATTTTTTCGACCGATTTCATTATTCTTAATATGGAGGAGGATAGAGAAATCCCAATCATCTTGGGGGGACCTTTTGTAACACCTCGTACCCCCGTATAGTAGTCAACATAACCGTATCAATAAGATGAAGGGCTAATTGATGTAGATTTAAGTGTCAAAAAACGATGACTGGTGAAAGAAATATTCTAAAGTAAAATATTTTACATCCGAGAAAATAACAATTAAATAATAATATTTTTATTGAGGATGAATTAGTGAGATAGAAAGTGATTCGAAAGTGAATCAAGGCATAATAAGATATTTTAGGTTCCAACGAGATAAGTGAAAAATCTTAGAATAAAATAATATTTTTATTAATAAAATAATATTAAAATATTAATATTTTATTTGATGTTGAAATTAGTCATGAAGGACGAGTATATGGTCAATCTAAGTGGGGGAGAAAAAGAACGAGGGAAATTCAGAGAAAAACGACGTTAGTGGGGCTCGCGTGTCTTTATTAAATAAAGCTAGCACGGGTAAATATATATTTACATATTATGGTAATACTGCGTTGAAGTGCAAACTTTATATTTTATTGTACAAGTGTAGAGGGAGAAAAATAGAAGAAATTGGAATTAAAGGATTGTTGGGAGGACTAAATTAAAAAGGGGAGAAACATGGAGGGCTAAATGGTAATTTTTCCATTAACTTGGTCGAAGCTTCCAAAAAAAGCTTTGACTCTTTCTTCTTTCTCCATGGCTACTCCTTATCTCCCCAAAAGGCATTTTTCTTTTTCATATTCTTCCCCCAACATCGTTTTCCTCTCTTCACCACGAAAATCAAAATTTTTCATTTTCTTTTCCTTTCCTTTCTTTCCTTACTTCTTCATTCTCCTATCTTCTTGTTCACTAAATCCACCATCCTCCACCCCATTCTCATGGCAAATGGACTTTCGCAGAGAGAAAAGAAAAAAATTTATTTTTCTTTTTTTTCTTCATTTTGCATTATACACTACTTTCATCACTACCTAATCTATTTAGCTTCAGATCTGCATTTTTAAAGCCAAAAGGTATACATTTTCAACTCTTGGATTTTAATATTTATGGTTTATATTTTCAGATTTTATTTCCTAATTTTCTTCAAATTTCCTTTCTTGGAAATATTAGGTTTCTATTGATCTGTATACCTCCAAGCTCATCCAGGTAAAGAAACTTTATATTGAAATAGTTGGTCCAATGGGTTTGTGAATTACAGTAGAATTTTAGGTTAAATGTTAGGTTATAGTGTATATTTATTAGAATTTTTAAATTCAAATTTATGACATAATTGAGGTTGTTATGGTTTATTGGTAAATATACGTTTTAATGATACTTCAAGACTTACTTGGATTAGGATCTTGTGGGTGCTAGTCTTGTAGGTGCCATTATTAAGGTGAGTGAACTTGCATTTAATATGTTTTGAACAAATGTGCATGCGTTTGAATAAAGTATTTGAAAATTCTTGGTTGACTTTTTTTAAGAAAATTATGCGTAGGAACAGGCCTTTGACAAGTGATTCTTCTATGTTGTTAAATGTAGAATGCAATGAATTACGTGTTTGAAATACTATGTTGAATTGCCCATTAAATTGTGGTGTGTGATGCATTGGAAATCTTGAGATGTTCTAAACTAGTGGCAATACGATTAATATTATTTTCCTTGAACGTCTAGACTGTGCAACCATGTCTATGATTAATAAAATAATGAATTATGTGGAATGTATTATTATGTAAAGACTCTTGTTGCATGTTGTTATGTGTGCTATTTCTTGAAAGGTAATATTGAATGATAACTACAACCGTGCATGTGCGGTGTAGGAGTGCACATGATAGTGATGGTGGTGTGCGATGTGGGAGTGCACACGCTGATGATATATGCCATGTGCGGTGTGGGAGTGCACATGGTGATATGTGCCATGTGCAGTGTGGGACTACACATGATATTTGCCATGTGCGGTATGGGAGTGCACATGATGATATGTGCCATGTGCGGTGTGGGACTGAACATGATATTTGCCATGTGTGTTGTGGGAGTGCACATGATGATATGTGCCATGTGCGGTGTGGGACTGCACATGATATTTGCCATGTGGTGTGGGAGTGCACATGAGGACATTAGTTTGGGATTGACCTTGATGTATTTGATGTATGTTTGAAAATGTTTATATATATATATATATATATATATATATATACACATAATGTATATAGACATGAATTCTTATACGTATGCGCACCTGGCCTATAGAGTAAAGATGTTTGGAAGATGAAATGTGATTGAATTGAATATTGAAAGTTGATATTCTTAAATGTTTTAAAAATGAGTTAAAAGTCAACATGGCATCGAGTTTGTTTATGATATACAAATTACATTGTTTTAACACAAGTGCATCGTGTTTCCTAAAAATCTTCCGTATCTTTGCTTGTTCCCTTCCTATGTTCACTCGCTGGGTTTATACTCATTCTTTTCAACTTCATGTTTTAGTTTTCAGGTTTGAAGGTAGTTGGATTCCTAGGTTTAGGGGCTTCCTCATAGTCATCCTTCGATAGGTTTACTATGTCACTCGATGATAGTACCCACACCCAGAGTCACTTTGCTGCTAGTCAAGGGTTTGTTGTATATTTATATGTGATGGTTTAATGTAAATTGTGGGATTTGTTGTGAACTGTGTAAGTTTGGTCTGATTAACAATGTCATTTAGGGTTGATAATGATAACCCTATTTTAAGAATGGTATATACTTTGTTTTCACGATTAAATTTTGAAGGAGTTATTATTACAAATTATGAGTTTTAGATCTTAAAGAAAGAGAAATGATAGATGGACTACTAAACAAGTTTACACAGAAAGAGGCTTGCTTGGGTCTGGTAGGCTATGCCTATTGGGCCTATGTGTCTATCATGGCCTACGATTTGGACTGTGACAAAGTTGGTATTAGAGCTTTAGGTTTGGGTTGAGTCTTAAGGATTCTTGTGTCTGTTAGCAGAGTTGTTGGAGTCTATGTAGAGTCTCATCCTTGGATTGTGGGTGTGCAACACAAGCTAAGGATGGGAGGCTACATAGGCCTTTAATTCATTAGAAAACTTACCTATTCCTATATTGTATAAATGACTAAGTAATTGATGCTTGGTTGTGTACAGGTTTAGAGGTGTGCTTGTTACACATGCCATGTCTAGGAGCAACGGTAGTTAGAATGCCCCTCATAGTATTAGCGAGGGATCGCTAAATTCCATTACTAAAAGCTAGTGGCTCCCTAATCTAGGTAGTTACGAAAGTGGCCAGTCTCGGATTCCTATTGGATGGATTTCACTGGGATTGGAAATAATGTTTCGTAGTAGAGAAAGCCTCAAAATTAGCGAAAGTCTTGAAAGTGAGGAAAGCCTTGATATTTGGGAAGGTGTGAAAAAATTTCTTGAGGAAAAGTCTAAGGAGAAGATGAAAGAAATAGTTGTAAAGGGAGGTTATCGTCCAAGAAAGGTGTCAGCTATTCGGGACTTCCTTCCTTTCATGGGGAGAGGTGTCACAACTCTCGACTTCGAAAAAGATGTGGGGAAACAACAAGAAGAGAATAAGGAAAAAGTGTTGGTCCCAATTATATGTGCTGGAGGGGGGGTGAATAGCATAAATCGGCTCTTGACAAGATGAGAAACTAATTTTTAGAACAAAGAAAATAAAAATAGAGTAAACAATGCACAGCAATTTAGAGTGGTTCGATCCAAGACCTACATCCACTACCTTGATTGTCCAACCAAGGATTTTCCCACAACTTCACTAAGAATTGGTGAAATTCACAAGCTTTCACCAAGCTTTACAATGGCTTTTACCAGGCTCAGCCAAAACCTTTTACACTAGTTTTTCACTGGCTCAACTAAAACCCAAAAGTGGTTTTCCAAGGCTTAACCACAACCTACAACAATCAAGCTATCCCAAGCTTGAATAACCCCTTAGAGTGACCTCCTCAATCTAAGAATACAAGAAAGGTAGTAAAAGAAAGTACCTATGATCACTGGTTAATCTGAGTGGTACAAGATTGAGTGCTAAATACAAATGCAAAGAGTAGGCGTTTAAGTGCAAACAAGTGCAGTGAAGCTTTTCTTGTTTTTCTATTTTCTATAGCTCAAATCTCATTTAAGGCTTCTCAAAAACATGTTTCTAATTGTTGGAAGACCCTTTTTGTCACGACCCGGTACCTCCCTCGGGCCCATGACAACCGTCACGACGTCCCGATTTACACTCATTACCCGAAATGCGAATCAAAACCCCGCAAGGCTTACGTATCAATTTCTTGCCTTTCCTGTGAGCAATCGTTGTTAAACATTCCGTTTTAAACAATTACCAGTCGTTTTCGGCTCAAGTAAATCAAAAAATAAAATTATTTTAAAAGGATTTATAAACAAATATTACTATTCAAAATATTGATTAAAATATAACATTTTTATAGTAAACAATATTTATAGAAACACGTGTAAGTAAACTAAATTCATACATACAATAATTTACAAAGTTATAATGTACAATAATAATTACAATGACAAGTGGCCCATAAATACACCAAGTGTTGGTGATAGTAACCTATTGTTTGTGAGATAGAGAGGTCAACTGGAATCCTCGACAAAATCGGGTATCTACAAGCTACCACAGGCCTGAAATATTTGGAAAGGAGGTGGGTGAGATTTTGCAATCCCAATGAGTAAACAGACATTATTATAAATATCTAAGGGCGAGTAAAATTGAGGCTAGTTTAAACAACAAATCACAAACCATTTCATAAGGTTTTCAATTTATTTCTTAAACCATAAAATATTTGTAATTTACCAAAATAGTTGTTAAGGCTTATGACTTTTATTAGAAACAGGGCTCAAGCCAAAAACTAATCCTCGGGGATACCTTAGGCGAGGCATCTAACTGAGTCCGCCAAGGTTGTTAAGATATTTACATGTTAAACACATGTTAGTTTTGAAAACAAGCCGTTCCTTGGCCTTGGCCGAGTTACACATTCACGTGGGGGTTCGACGTGAAGTGAGCTCTAACACTACCCCGGGAGTTACCCTCCTCGCCTCTACAACTGGAGTAACTATATAACTGGGTTTACCGTGCCCCTCTAATAGGTAGTCCACGGAAACCCGTCACGGCAGTGACTAAACCCACCAATTTTAATAAAATTTCGACAATATAACGTGGCTTTTATTTATTTACCTAGCCTGCATCGTAAAAGACAGCTTACATAAATTCCCAATGCAATTATAAAATATAGCCACATATACTCATATATCATAAGCCATTCATAGGAAAATATATTTTTTAAGACAATTGGCAGCCTCCCATTTACTCAATTTCATAACCAAAAGTTTCTTATTTCAGATAATCAACACAATATATTTATTTGTCACATTTATTTCTAAAACATTAAAAGTCCCATTTTAATCTCATTTTCATTTCATAAAATACCTAAAGAGCATTTAAAAATAAACTCTAGATAATTTACAATAATCATAGGTTTACTCACCATTTGTACAAATTAAATGCTTTCTAGGTGCCCCGATCACTATTCGTCGAGTACGACTTCCTTACCTTTACCGAAAGGCTCTCCTCCTAGACACATTGCAAAAATTACACAATTCACCACATTGATGCTAAATCACTATATAACTGACTTAAATCCTATGCTAATGCATGGGATGAAATGCAATAGCCTAAAACGGCTTAAACGCGATATTAACCTATTTTTGCCACTTTACCCGATAAATTGCTAACGTCCTCCATTTAAACTCCAAATTAATTTTTTTCAGTTTCTATACCTCAATTGCACCCAAATTGACTTAATGTCTCTCAGTGTGGTGCAAATTATCAATCCTGATAGTAAATTATAAAAATACCCCTAGTGGGTAAAAATTCATATTTTTGCTTCGAAAATTCCCATTATTTTTCTAGGTTCATAATTCATCATTATTCATCATAATTCCTCAAATAAACATCAAGATCAGAGGCCAATATTCCCCTAGAAAATTCTGCATAATGGGTTTCAATGGGAGAAAATTATTTCTCTAGCTTATTTTTGCTATATTTCAATATAACCTAACTAAAATCACTTAATCCAATTAAAATCAACCAAAACTCAAGCTCAAAACTCATCCATGGAGGTTTGGCCAGCATGGGTGTCCATACCCACCTTCTAATTTTGCATGGAAATGAGAAAAAAATGCATGGGTAGTGAAAATCACAAGGAAAATCAATGAAATTTACCTTTTTAAAGCTTGATTTCTTGATTTCTCTTGATTTTCCCCAAATTTTTCAGCTACGGTTCTTATTTCTTTTTCCCCTTTTCCCTCCTGGTTTGGACGGCTTGAAGAAGATGAGAATTCTGGAATTTTGACCTTTTTAAAGGCTAAAATAATATAATATTATTTTATTTATTTTTTTAATGTTTTATTAATTCCTTAAATTCTAGCCATCCATTTGTTTCAAAATTTTCACCATATACTTGTCCCACATATCCATAGCTTAGATAAAATTCTCAGACTTATCCAAAGTCTTGGTGGAGTAATTTTTGAAATTTACACTTTTGCCCCCGTAAAAGTCAAAAATTACATTTTTGCCCCAAGAACTGAAAAATTGCTCATAGACATATTTTTCAACCCTTATACTCATACCATTCTCCAATTTGTCAAATTTGATCTAAATTCTCTCAAAATCTCAAATTTTGTCCGCGGGTGGTAAAATTACGATTTTGCCCCTACACTCCAGAAATCACCGAAATTAAACTTTTCTCACTTCGTATCATTAAATTATACTCCAAATAGTTAATCTTGGTAAAAAATTTCACTCCATGATCAAATTATTATCTTAGGTGGCAAAATAACGATTTTGCCCCTAAACATCAAAATTTTTAATTGTTTCCCAAATGAACCCTCGAACTCCAAACAATCATTTTTAGTCATTCCTAGACTGTAAAATATTAAATTTCATCCTACGATTCCTATTTGAACTAGTTCGAGGTTAAATCAACTCAAGTGTACCGTTAGGTACAATACCGGGTTTCATCTATTCTTAGGGACTTTCCTAGCGTAATAACATGCTACTCAGTGCATGTATGTCATGACATATGTTGATAGGGTCTAGTTTTACACTTTTATACTTGGAGATGCAACTCTTATGGCAGTTTGGCAGTTTATGGTTGTTAGAAACAGTTGAGGATGAGTTCTAGCCATTAATCTATCTTGTAGTGCTCTGGATCAAATTGCAGACATAGAGCTCTTAGTCGACTGACTTGGTTGACTAAGTTAATTCTATTTCTGGTTTGTAGATCTTGGCAGAGAGCAGTTAGTCGACTAAGTTGATTCTGTTTCTCAAACTATTCAGCTCTTCATTTTTATATAAAATAATATTTTATTCAATAAAATAATATTAAAATATTAATATTTTATATGCTGTCAGAATTAGTCATGAAAAATAAAATATGACTAATTTAAGTGGGGGAGAAAAAGTAAAGAAGAATTTTGAAGGAAAACGACGATAATTGTATCAGCGTGATTTTATTAAATCGAGCTAACGTGGGTAAGTAGATATTTAAATATTATGGTGGCACCGCGTTGAAATACGATCTCGATATTTTGATTATACACGTATAAGAAAAGGAAGATAGAAGGATATTGGAATTTTTACACTTGTCGGAAGAATTAATTTTAAAATATGAAAATTTGAGGGAGGTGTGTTAAATAAAATGAAGTTAAGGCATAATATGTAAATTTTATTGTTTTGAAGAAATAAAAATAAAATGAAAATCAAATGGATGATAAAATAATGAAGAAAAGATGTTGAAAAGTCAAACAATATTTTTATATGTACATGAGTCAAGAATGGAATGAGGACAAAAACAAAAGAAAGGAATAAAGATGGAATGGGGGGCCGACCACAAAAATAAAAGAAATAAAGAAATAAAGACAAAAAAAAAGCAAAGAAAACAAAATAGAAGAATGTAGAAATGATGGTGGGGCCGGCCATGTGAGATGAAAGAAATGAAAAAGAGATAAAAGAGAAAAAGGAGAGGAAGTTAGTTGAGAGTGGGAGAAGAAAAATAAAGGAAAGAACCAAAAGCCGAGCAAAAAAATGGAAAGAAGAACCACGGGAGAGGAAGGAAAAAGAGAGCTTTTGCCGTAATTTTTGGAGGAAGAAGAAAGCTAAAAAATTTGTGAGGTAAGAAGCTGATTTTTGCTGCACTTTGAGAGAGCAAATTCAGTGCTTTTTGGAGGGATTTTGGTGCTGAAAATTCAAGATTTTTGTTGCTGAATTTTGAGGTTATGTTGTTGGAAATTTTTGGAGATTTTTGCTGCCATTGAAGGACAACTTTGGCTGCTAAAAATTTAAGCTGTTTGTTGGTAGTTTGTACAGGAAAATTGGACAATTTTGTGCTGTCAAAATTGAGAAGTTTTGTTGCTGGAAATTTGAGCTGGAAATCTACTGATTTTAGAGCAGAAATTGGCAGCAAGAAGGGTGAGAAAACGAGCCTTTTGGTGATCGGTTTTGAGAGGAAAGGAAGAGAGGAAGCCACGGTGGTGAAGGGAGTGACGGGCTGGAAAGGAAAAAAAAAAGAAGAGACGTGGAAGAGAGACAAAGAAAGAAATAGAAAATAAGTGGGCATGGCCCAACAAGAAATAAAAATAAATGGGCTTAGCCCAAATAGAAAAAATGGAGAAGCCCATGGAGAGGGCCCAATGGTATGTTAATGTTATATTTTAAGGTTTATGGGTAGTTTAATATTGTGCATATTTTGGATGAAAAATATGCAAGTTGCTTAAGGAATTTGTAATTAAGTTGCTACCCATACAAATGTGTGATTAAGTATACTGAGTTTAAATTGTTGCTAGGAAAGTTTATCGTGGAGGCGTGCCGAACGAAGTATGTGATCGACAAATAGGAATAATTATATACGCGTACGAATCAATAGTAAAGTAATATCCCACTATTATGAGGTGAATAGGGGGTGTCAATTTTAAAATTTCTATATATATATACATGTAGGTATATTTTACGTGAAGTGCAAAATTTATGGAAAGCATGCATTGATAGAATTTTAAGGAATTGCGGGTGTAAATTTGTCACGATCTGATACTCCCTTCGAGCTCGTGATAACCGTCCCGATGTTCAGATCGATACTCATTACCCGGAATGTCAACTAGAACCCCACAAGGCTTTAATATCAGTTTCTCATTTCCCCTGTGAGTAACCGTTATCAAATATCATGTTCTAAAAATTTTAAGCTATTTCCAACTTAAATCAATAAAAAAATAATTTCTGTCTCACAGGGGCGTTTTGGTCATTTTTCTCCAAAAATTTTGAAACCAGCTAAAAATGTAGTATGCGAGTATAAAACACATAATTCATAATCAAAAATAAGTTTAAACGTTTAAAACTTTCATTTAAAATGAAATTATGACTATTTGAAAATAATAAAAATATTCAATAAAATATTCTATTTTCTTATAAAATAATATTTATAAAGTTACCGGTAAATAATTTTTGTAGCATAAAAGCTAAATAAATTCATACATACTGTAATACAAATAACCAAAGTATAAAATTTAATTTATAGTGACACATGGGCCCACGAACGACCAATAGTATCAAAAGCGGTAAACCTACAGTTTTTGAGGATGCAAGTCCAACTATAGCCCTCAACAAAGTGAGCTATCTATCGACTATTCTGAGCCTGAAATGGGTGGAAATGAGGGTGGTGAGATTATATAATCCCAGTGAGTAAACAAATATCATCTAAAATATCTAAAGCTGAGGAAATGGAGATAGATAAAATAGATTAGCATAAAAATGATTCACAGCATTTCAAACTCATTTTAATAAGATAAAATAGATTCACTTCACCTAAATAAACAATAAGGCTTATGATTTCTTGAAAAGTTTAGCTCATGCGAAAATCATTATCATACTCAGTTATCAGGGATACCTTGACTGAAGGCTATCCTAACTGAGTCCGCCAAGGCTGTTAAAAAGTCATGTACGCATAAATCATGTTTTTATTTTGAAAACATAGTCGTTCCTTGGTGTTGACTGAGTTCACCCTCACGTGGTGGTTTGGCGTGAAGTGAACTCTAAAGTGTTAACCTCAGGAGTTATCTATCCACGCCTCTCATACTGAGGTAAGAATATAATAGGGTTACTGTGCCCCTCTAATAGGCTAGTCCACGGAACCCGTCCACTGCAGCTACCAATTTATAACCCACCAATTCAATAAAATTCAACAGCATGACATGGCAATTATTTTATTTTACAGCCTCTCAAGGTAAATCAACAGTTCATACATTTTCAACACATTTACCAAATCTAGCCACTCATGCCCACATTATCATAACCCATTCAATTCAAACCATAATTTACAACACAACAATTAGTCTCCAATTACTCCATTTTCCAAAACCATCATTCAATTTCAAGACAATTTTATAAAATCATTTCATTTAATCACATTTTGCTTTTAAAACATAAAGATTTACCATTTAAACTCATTTTCCATAAAATCACAAAAATGAATTAAAATTCACTTCAAATAATCAAGATGATGATAATGTTACTCACTGTATCAGGAGTTTGAATTTTGGAGTACTTTGACTATTGATCCTCGAGTGCAATTTCTTTGCCCTTTTTCAGAGGGTTCACCACCTATACATAATATAAATTCAAGCAATTTACCACATTGGTGCTAAACCGTTATAAAACTAATCTAAACTCTATATGAATGCATGATATGGAACGCGAATTGTTCGGATTATTGTCTACATGCGGTGTTGGCCTAACTCGATCTATCACCCGATTAATTGGCTAATACGTCCAATTCAATTCCAAATAATTCCATTTCTCTCCCAATACTTCAAACCACCGAACACAAGTCAAATAATATAAAATTTAGCAAAACCATCCTCACATTTCTTATTGAGAATTTCGACCATGGTGAGTGCATCAACACTATGATTTTTCCTACTTGATTTTCTCACCATAATTCATCATTTTTGAACCAATTCACTTGAAATAAAATCAAATCCACCATCAACACTCTACAAGGAAGATTCGGCCAATGATGAACTCATGAGGAATGTGTGAATTTCAAGCTTAATTCTTACATTTAACACCATAAACAACTAAAAACATCCATATATCTTAAAAATCTATCTAAATCATCATCAAATTCTCTCTCCTAGGGTTTGATCAGCACGCTATCCTTCATGATATTTTATGATTCAACTATGGAAAATGCAAAATAATGCATAGGAAAGATAGATCACAAGCTAGAATTGAAAAATCTTACCTTTTGTCACTTGATTCTTTGAATTTTCACACTTTTCCTTGAATTTTTCCACCAGGGTTTTGTTCTTCTTCTTTTCTTCCCTTTTCTTCCTTTGGCTGGCCAAGAGAAATGAGTTGGGAGGGTTATGGGCTGATTTTTAAAGCCAAATAATAAATGGATGAAAATTTGACACATGTCACCATTCCATTGGCCCATGTGTCATACTTGCCCATTAAGCAATCTCTCTCCACCATATAAATTTCCTCAATTATCCATGGTAATATTGGGTGAAATCCATGTGCTGGACAAGTGTTTGGTGGTGTAAAATTACAATTTTAACCTTAGGTGGCAAAATGGCTATTTTACCCCTATGCTCGAAAAAATGTCGAAATTAAAAATTTTCACTTCTCAAACTTAAATTATACTCCAAATGATCAATCTTAGTAAAAAATTTCATCCAACACTCACATCTTAACCTCGGGTAGCGAAATGACCATTTTACCCCTATGTCATGAAAATTTCAATTTGACTCCAAATCGGTCCTCGAACTCCGAATCACCATTTTAAGTCATTCTGGGGTTTTTAAATTCTCAATTTCATCTTAAAATCTCTATTTGGACTAGTTCGAGGATTAATTCAACTTAATTGTACCATTTGGTACAATATCGTCCTGTAACGATTTTCGAGATACCTAAGTAAGCAAACATGCATTCTTATGTAGGAATGGCATAATAAACATATTGTAGAGCCGGGCTTAACAGTAGTAGCCCCCTTAAAATAAAATTTTGACCTCAAAATTTCATTTACTAAACTAAGAGAAAAGGTGGGGATATTGTTTCCTCATCTAATGCTCGACTTCTTATGTCCTCCCCTTTATAGGGAATTTTGATTTGTTCACCTCATTTACCTCTAATTCAACTCGAGTACTTCACTTATGTCTATTATTATCCTTTAAAATCAGATCAACAGTAAACTTTACAATTATGATCTCTTATATCGAGACACCAAACATGCTTCTATTACAGTCATTAAACTTGAACCATAACTTTATCTCAATCATACCAATTTCAATCGCATTTTATACTTCTTTAGGTATGCCAATCTCTATCTTATTACTTCATTCCATATCAAACTTCTTGACTTTCATTCATTTATTCCATCCTCATACAATATTGTGTAGTTTACAGTATCATTAACATGTCATACTCATTCTTATACATATCCTCAACATTAGGGAAGATTAATGGCTTCAATTATTTCCACATACTTCATGTTTACCTTGCATTTAGGAAATTTCAATCTTCTTAATCCTATTAGTCCATCTCATATGGCTTAATCGCACTATAGATTATAGTCCCTTAACTATTTCCCCAAAATTCCTTAGGTCGCCATAAATCGACTTTTGATAAGATTCTTGATCGTTACATTATCTATACAACTCATCAAATCTATTGAGTTCAAATCTCGAACCACTAAAACTATTCTTCATTTTAGTTGAGTACATCATTAACTCCACACATACGTATATACACACATTCAAATGTCCATATTCCTCATTATGTATAAGGGTTTCTGTTTTCAAATGCCTTCAGACTAATTTCTCTTTGTTCATTCCCATCCATAACCAAGATTCAATAGAATAATCTTCATAATTCATACAAATCTCATTATGCCTTTGCATAGTTCCACATCATTTACATACTTATACTCTCTTCTTATCATTTCCAATTATATGCTTAAGTTTCCTTATACTATATATCATTGCATCATAATGTCATCTCCATTGAATTATAATCTATTATGCGTGTATGCTATATAATCCCATTGATGCCTGAAAGATTTATCTTAACTTGATCATTGCATCTTATGCAATACCACAATTCCTAAGAGTCATCCTTATTCCTTGATTATCTTTCATGCCTCTTACAATATTGTGTCCTTATTGCATTCCGATATTGATTTGTCACTTAAGACTGAGACTTATTTGAATCATGTATGCCTCAAGCATTTTCGAATTCCAATTTTCCATAATATATTAGGAAAGTTCCATTATCTGAGTTCGTTATCAAGGTCAACTTCAACCATCTTTTGTTCCACTCTTTCATACGAATATAACATCATTCTTCCTTAACCAATTTACAGATTGTACTTGAAATTACAAGACTTGAAACTAGATTCTCCTCCAGTACTTTTCAATATTAATACTAATATCACTCTCAACTTACAGCTTCCTTTTTATGATCACATAACTTAGTGCTTGCTTTCACGAGATCCATTGCAGAACTTCTCTTGAGTATTTTCTTGGGGATATCTATCTTAAACTTATGTCTTACAACAAGTGATCACTTAACCCATAACTTAGCCATTTATGTGGCATCCCCTTCGGGGCCAACTCCAAGGTATTATTATGTCTGGATCCCCATCACTTGACTTACTCGAAACCACGCGCCTAAGGGGGGCACAATAAGCCTTGCAGGACCTTCTCGCCAAGTTTCGAACCCCAGACCTTTTGCTCCCCCCTAAAGAGAACGCCTTTAACCATTTCAACTTTAACTCATTCATATCGATACCTTGCAAAACCTTAAAACTCTAGTTAACAAAACTTAAAATCAAGTTCAATGACTTTAGGTCAACTCGTAAGTTCAACTTCACATCTGTCTGATTTTATTCATTCGTCCTAAACATGAAGTGTTCTTAGCACCGCGACACGATGGCTGTTGGAGTTTACTTAATCAATGTTATTCATCTATATTTAAGGTTACTACACTAAACATTCTCAACTGTTTGGTTTCCCTCCAAGTTTACGTCGTAATTTCCATAACCATTTTTATCCTCTTGTGTTTATCACATATAATAGGTAAAGTCGATATTTTCAAATTCATCTCATCCTATAACACTTGTCAACAATCAATAAATCCCACTTTAGAATACTCTTTCCATATTGTATAGTAACTTCACCATATAGTATCACGGCACTA